>NC_056729.1:165463680-165636180 GCF_019279795.1 Protopterus annectens
AACATATGTGGGTTAGTAATTTTCAACACAATCCAGGATTAGTCATAACAGCAGGCATAGATATTCCCATTAACCCAAAACACCAGATTTGGAACAGTTGCATAGCAAACAGAACACATGCATAAATGGACACACAGTGGCCATTTCAACAGCATGCAGGTTACATTGATAGCAACAGGCCATGAATGATAGTGCTTCAACATAGAACATGATTAGAAACACATTTTAATATTTGTTGAACAATAGGATATATGTCCCAACAGTAAGTTTGGTGTAAACATATCCATTGATTTGTGTTTTCAGATTATTTTTGCAGATATCATGGGGCGGGGAGAGATGTCAATTAACAACTATTATATCCTTGCAGTGTTAAGTCCTCTGACCTTTCTTTCCTGTTTATGTCTTCCAGGTACCACGTCCCATGAATGTCTGCCTGCGTATATTCCCCAGGCGAATGATATTATCATAAACTTCATTGTACTACATCACAGAACCCTCTTGGGATGCATGGTCCATGACCTGCAGAAGAAGACTGTCCTGTGGAACGAGCTCGTCCACAGGGTAAACAATGACAGCCTGCATAACTGCAGTTATGAGCAGGTGCGACATTGTTGCACTGATCTCATCCAACATGCCCGTCAGTGTGCTGCTGCAGGTAGGAGGGACCAGCTAGCCACAGGTGGGGGTCTTGCCATCCAGCCCCCAGTGACACATGCTGAGGAGCTCAACACCAGTCTTGGGCCACCTGCCCACCAGACAAGCCAGGAACCTGAAGATAGCATTGAGGAGGTGTGTGCTACCCACACAATGGATGAGGAGCATGCAGGTAAGGCTCCAGGGCACATTAGTGGACCACTGTTTCTTATCCATCTTCATCTGTAAAGTATCTTCATGCATATGTCAGATAACATAGTCTGTTGTTGCAGTGTAGTAATCAACAAATGTGCATAGTCTCCATGTACTGAAATGCTGCTCCCACCCTGTATCAATGCCACAGGTGTGGCTACTGACATTACATCTGTCACGCAACTATGTAGGTCTCCTTGGTATACAACTGGGGCAGCAGCCTGCAGCTGGTGAGTATGGAATTGTTTTGTTCAGGTTTCCCAATACATCGGCCATGTTATGGCCATGGTATTTGCCATGCACATATTTAACACACCTACCCATAATGCATGCTGTACATGTTCACTTATTGTTGCTGTTAACTGCACTACATCACAGTGGTCACCATGGTGGCATATCTGAAGGGTATGTGATAGTCCTGCAGTATACTTAACAACCTGTCAGTGCAAGATGTGTGGACAAAGATGAACATAATGGTGGGACAAGTAGCCTACAGTAGGGACATGTTTGAAACATTACCCTTATACAGTGGCTACAACAGTGTATACACCACTATTGCAATGGCAACTGTTACAGATCTACACAACATCATATCACAATACCACATTCCACATCTTTTACAACTGGTAATGTGATCCTAACATGAGCAATGAATGTGTAATATGGAATCCTATGATAGGACAACAAATATGGGGAATAAATACCTTAACAAACACTGGAAGAATATGTGTGCACACACTCCAAATAGCATATTGTGGAAGCAGGTTTTGAGGTACTGACACATTCACTCTTCTTGAGTATGCGCCTTCCATCAAGTACAGGGCCTCAATGTCACACCAAGTAATGGTCTGCATTCCAAGAAGTATGTCCATGTCATTTGCCCACTCACCTGCAACAGAGACAGCCGTAGCTTGTACACATCTTACAAACCATAGAATGGATCCCATATCCAAAAGGAAGCACTCAGGAGTGGGAGAAGTAGCTTTACCCCACCATTGCATACATCACGGCAAACAGTGCAGCCAGTCATGTATGCGACTATGAAGTATGGGACAACATTAATGTAGAAAATAGATGCCCATCCAAGACAAATGAAAACACATGTTGCAAACTGGTCATGGAGGCTGCCCAGAAACATGCAGCAACACTGATTGACTTGCAAGAATGTCTAGCAAGTACTGCCTGGGCAGTACCTGTGTTGACAATCGCCTGAACTTTGCATAAGTGTGGCCTATGGGTTAGGGTAATCAGATGGAAGATTTGTTCCACAGGAAACATCATCCAGGACTCTCTACAGGGAGCATATGCATAACATCAAGTCTCCCAAAGGCATGTATTGCAATATGTAATGGTGTAAAGAGACCAAGGCTGAAACCTACGGTGTGTATTAATAAAGATACAGGTGGTGCACAAGCAACACCTCACTCCACCTTAGGCCTACCATCCCCATCTGTACCTTGCTGGTGCCAGTGTACACCTTTAGGTTTGCTGTTCATTAGCAGGAGCTAGGCCGGTAGACATGGCATTCTGAATTTGGAACACTGCAAAATGAAACTCATGTGTGGCCCATAGTTGTCAAGCATCTGCAATAAGGCTGAGGATGGGGAGGGGTGTCATCCTGAAACACAGCAGTGAACTGAAGCATACGTCCAAAGCTCACTAAAAATAGCTGTATCTGAATGCAGTCAAGGTCATGAATTGTACCAGACATAACCCTGACTCCACAGCAATAGTGAAGGCACTGTGTGACCTCCAAGGATTGTGCACATGACCTGACCTTGCAATCCGGCAGAGTTGGGGGACATTTGCAGGGCAGAGTGACCAAATAATGGCAAATGAAGATGGGCCATGCTAGTATACCCCTTCCAGGAATAGTGACTGCTGTAGTTCACTTAACAGGTGCTGAAACAAACCATCATGTTAAGGGTGTGCACACTTATGCAACCCGCATATTGTATGCATCTCAATCAGCATCTGCACAACTAACACATTTGTTTGATACTGCATTTGATTGCACAGGTCATATGTCACATATCAGGTGTGTGTAATGTTAACATATGCAATATTGTGGCTCCATTGCATATTATGGAAGAGGCTGTCATGTCAGTAAGGGTGTGTACAGTCCTCATAGCCACATTAAGCTTTGAAGGTTGCCAGTGTAACTGGATTTTATTGCTCATGCATGCACTGGTGATGATGAGATCTGCAAATCAGAGGTCAGGCATTCACTATTGACATCTGTCTTCATATCATCCCAGGTATGTGTCAGATAAGCACCTACAGGCTGTGAGCAACAGAGCAAACATAACTGCCACACATATATACATTCAGCAATGGTGTGTACATTCGTGAGGTATGGTGCACAATACATGCCAGGGTGCTGAACAGGTGCACACCAATACTGTGTACATGGGTGCAGTGTGTTCCAGGGGAAGAGACATCACCTACTAACACAACGCATGCATCACAGAGATGTATAATGTTGGTAACAAGGATTGAGTATAGCTGCTGCACTGCATGCTGTTGAGTGCAATATGTCATGCATGTTGACTGTTGGGTAATGAGAGGTCTGTGTAATATCTTTGTGCCACCTCACCTGTAAGTGTGTGTGTGTGTGTGTGTGTGTGTGTGTGTGTGTGTGTGTGTGTGTGTGTGTGTGTGTGTGTGTGTGTGTGTGTGTGTGTGTGTGTGTGTGTGTGTGTGTGTGTGTGTGTGTGTTTGTAGAGGTAAGCAATGATGTACAGGTCTTAAATTATGTTTTTTGCTTTCCCCTCACAGGTGATGAGGTGGGTAATGGTCCCTCCTGCAGGCAAACTGATGTTAGTGTCCATACAGACTCTGACAATGATGATAGGTATGGTGAGGCATAGGCAGGGTTGTCAGAGGCTGAAGCTGTGCCATCGGTTGACATCCCACTTTTATCCACCCCATCCTCGCACACAGTCACAATGCCTATACATACCCTATCACCAGTGGCCATAGACGAGGGAGAGTTGGTAGGTGGTAGCATGGGACAGGACAGTGTGGTGACTATGGCAAGTGTGTCTGTACATAGCAGCCATAGCCAGATGACCGGCAAGGTACACACAGGCAGATGTACAGAGGTGCTTGTAGGAGGTCTACTGGCAATCATGCCCCTGGCAGAAGTGCCACAGCAGATGTCATCAGACACATGTTTCAGTCCATCATGGAGGCACAGGCATGTATGGAATATTACACCAGAGAGAGTCTGAGGCTCCAGAGGGCTACTCATTCTGCTGTACTTGACAACATCCGTGATCTTGCAGATGTCCACCATTATTTTGCAGAGGTCCTGGATAGATGGTTGGATGAGATGGTGGGAATCCTTGAATGTGCAATGTCTGTGTTAGAGCATATAGTGGGAGTAGGGCGACAGCCACATGGACATAGGTCAGCAACAACAGGTGGAGGTCTACGTGGACATACAAGTTACAGCTGCTCCTGTAGTGGCAGCACCAGCACTGCAGGGGGTGCTGTCCACACCAAAATACAGTAGGCCACATGAATGTTGTCCTGGCTGGTCCCAACAGGGACCCAGATCTAGCGGACATTTGTCATCATTAGGGGAGAGCACCATATATATGCTTGTACCTGGTAGTGCCCGTGGAACCCCCTGGCAGGCACAGTTCTTGTGTCCATGGCCAGACATGGTGAACTGTACACCCTGTCATGCACAGTCTGCAGCTGTCCAACAAACTCCATTATAGGGAAGCCATATGGCAGAAATGTGTGCATACATGCACACACACATCACCAACGCAGGTAGGGCACCTCCATACCTACACACACCACATCTGCACAGCCCAATTGATAAAGAACCCCCTACCATACACACATGATGTCAACCAAACTGCTCAGCCTAGGTCTCTGGCAAACCCACAACAGACCCTGTGCATATGATGATACCGGTGCAACATCCCTGTTATCCATACCATCAATGCAGGGACATGCTAATATGGTTCTGATGCACAGGGTGTATGTACTAATGTTTAGCAATGTAATGCTGTGCAACATGTTTTCAGCTGGAAAGTTTAATGCTTACATGTTAGCATGTGTAGCTGTCCAGCTATGATGCATTATAGCTGTTATTAATAATGAATGATTGTGGTCACCATAATGTATTCAGTTTGTGTTATAGGTGTCTATGTGTCAGCAGTGTTGGTCTGCTGTTGTTTCCCACAAGTTACATGGCACTGTGGTAACACATTGACTGTGTCATATCTTGTGTACAGCTGAACACAAGTAACAGGTCTGTATAACAGTTACTGCATGTGCCACATGGCTGATAGGTCTGAAGGGTGTATACAGGTGAGTGCATGGTGGCTGATGTCAGCAGCTCTTCTACAGTGGACAACTGTAAGTGTATTGAGTGGCATACACCAAATGTTTGTGACTAACACACACACACACACACACACACACACACACACACACACACACACACACACACACACACACACACACACACAGAGGCTTTGGTGTTGATGCAATACATAGAGAATACTGTACACATGGATGTACTTAATTTTGCAGTGAACTCATTTTAGCCTATGTAATTCCACCAAGACAAACTAGGCAAAACATCACATCAGTAAATAATCAGTCTGCAAATTTAATGTCATTGACAATGGTACTGGCAGGGTATATGTCCTCTTCCTCAATGTAGTGCAATCCTGGAGTTGGTAAACATAGGTGTGCTGGTGTGGGTGGCACAGCCTTCCACTTTGGAGGGTGTGGGGTGACGTACTACTACACATAGTGTGATTAACAACTACTTAACCTATTAACATAAACTGTACAGTATTACAGCAGACTAAGCGGGGGGATACACACAACAATAACCCCAATGAGGGTGGGTGCACTCACAACATCCACGTCCAACTATATATACCAAATCTAGTATCACTGTACAGCTGTACATTGGGGAAAAGGGCATTTAAACATCTACTACTAGTTTTGATGTAATGAATTTCCACAAGATGGTTCCTTTGAAATGTTAGCATTTGCCAGTCAGTTCTCAGACAAATGACCTCCTGGGACATGTATTTTTTGCAAACTGAAGTAGATCCGTTTACATACCCACACACTTACTTGGCAACACTGAGAGTAGAACACCTGCCTAGGTACTTATTGCTACTAATGTGTTTGGCTTTAATTGTACACACCACACAACTTTTAGTTTCATAGTTAATTACTAGGCTAATGACATCAGGGGGCTTTTTAATCCTAGCCATGTTTCTCAAAGGTGAGAATTGAACCCTGTACCTTGTGTCTCAAAAGTAAACACTTTAACCATTATGCCAACCCCACACCCCCATTATGCCAACCCCAAACCCCCATATTTAGGATGAGGTGTGTCCTGAGTTTCTAATTAAGTGAAGAACATCATCAGGTCTTGCACAGTATGATAATGGGGGATGTACTGGGTATTAATAAACAATACATAGTATGACATCCTGTCATATACACACTGACAAACACATAGTCATAGACACATCTGAGAGACCTGGGTTCATCAGTGCTAACTACCTTGTCAGTGAGTCCATTCTGTTACAGAGAATTTGCACACAGCACTTGCATCATTGGGCTGGATAGTGTAATCAGTTGCCTGCATGGTTGATGGTGACAGTGGTCCTCATACAGTGGACCTTGGGACATGTACTGGGGGTACCATGGAGTAAAGACAGTATACCCAGCACCCACACCCTACATTGGATATTTTACTCACTGAAACCCATGATAATGCTCTGACATACCCACAATCACACATTGTCCAGGACTGCAATACAACCCATTGTCTATCTAATCAGTGCTACTGCAGGGATATGTATTTATTGCACATGCCACAGGGATAGTAGGGTGAGGGTTTGTCATGGCTCTCAATTTGAGCAACATCACTATCCCTTATAATGTATGACAAGGTGTATTGTATTTGGAGAATGTGGCCTCAGAATGCTGTATCCTACAAATATAGACACTTGCACACATACACACACTTGCCAGCACTCAGAGGGTAACCCATGCCTATCTACACATTTGTTCACCAGTGTTATGCTGATACTGCAAGCTCCAGGTAGCCCATAGGGTGAAGAGTGTAACATGGTACATTTGATGTCAATTACAGAAGCACCCATTTCTAACTATGGCAAAGGTGGGTGTAGTGGGTGAGAAGGCCCTCAGGGTATTATCAACTACAAGTTTACAAACACAAAGACACTGTTATTCTCACTAATGCACACTGACACATTTGTTAGTACTGGGGTCCATAGGTGCAGGTTTTCCTAGGTTTGTATCAGGCTAATGTCCATGGAGAAAAGAGAAGAGTAGGGGATGTGGGTAGTACACTGGTATCATGCCACCTGACATTTGTCAGCAGGCCATCTATCAACTGATGCCACTTGAGTGATCCACAGAGTGACAGTTAAATGCAATATCCAATCATCTGGTTGTCTCTTGCAGAGGGCCAGTGAGGTGCTCCAATTGACATGTATGCAACATATATTACATATCATGGCGAGAGTCTGGGTTGGAGACCTGTACCCAAGCATGTTCTGTTGACTGTGGTAGTCTAGTTGAGGTATCCATGGCATGTGGTGCATACAGGGTGGGGTTTCCTAGCTGTGGTATTCATAACATAGCCGGGCAGACATGTCAGTGTCAGTCAAGCACAGATTGCCTGTAAGCAGCCAAGATGGATACCTGACATCTGCACATCTGTACAGAGGAAAGACAGAAATCAGCTAGCCAACAGGTTATGCATTAGGATGAATGTTTTGACAGATAGATGTCTGACACTGATACGTATGCCATTACTACATGACAGCAGCCCTCAATGACATGTCCTATATGCATAGCAGTCTACAGTTAATATCCACATAGATCAATATCCAGTAGCAAATACTTAATAACACACAGCTCACAGACCAAGAACATGATAGTCAGTACTCAGAGTCCAGCTTTGCATGCAGGTTGTATGGTTCCAGTACTACAATCTGCAATCTACTCTTACTTGGGAAAGCACTGTTAACAGTAGTAAGGTAATGATACAATGCATGCAAGTGTGACTGCATATAATCTGGGATACTACCCATGTATAAAACACATACCAAGAGAAAAGATTGTTGTACTAGCCATAAATACTCAGGTGTCCCATACAGTATACTCACACCCCTTGCTACTGTAACAACAGCACATAGAAGCATGTTATGTACATGGAATGAAATACACCTATTAAAGATGTCATTAACCTGCTATTTCATCAGACTGGAATGCAATCACTGGCTACCAGGGCTGAGATATGCTTAGCAGGTGTAAGCATTGCTTAAATTTAAATGCTAAGCACATTTGTGCACTAGTAAGCGAAGCCTGCATGGTGTAAGCACCTTTTCGTTTAACTATATGTTAGCATCGCTTGCCATTGCGCAAACTCACTAAAAGCTGCTTAAAATTGCCTTAACCACTCTGTATCCAACAGTCCTTGTTCTGCCTAGCAACAAAATAAACAGCCATTGCAGGCCTTGAATCCAGGACTCTGTACACACACTACAGTCACAGCAGTTAACCCCTAAGTCATTGGAGCTGTGAAGATGTCTGCTGTTTTTTCAAATATATTTTTCAGTACATATACTGAATAGTCGTGAACAACTGCTTTGCCTATTACAATTGTTTAGTACTTGTAAGTGAAAATAGTGTTGAATCAGTATGTATTTGGCCATGTAACCTGGGCCGAAACACCAAAGGTGGAGGTGTGTCCATATTCATTAAGGATATCCACACCGTCAGGCTAGTTGCTCAGCATGATGCATCCCAGGTTATCCAAGTGCAGCTAACTCTGGGCAAAACTGCAATCCAAACTGTAGCTTGCTACAGATCCCTCACCATGTCCCAGGATTCCACTCCTCTTTTTTTGATGTACTGGAAAATATTAGGGTTCAACCAAACACCCTAATAATGGGTGACTTCAACTACCCCACCATTAACTGGGAAAATGACTTGTGTACCAACTCCTTAGCTCAACGCTTTCTGGAATTCATAAACTCCAGTGCCCTGGATCAACTTATCCACACCCTCAACAGGGGCAACAATGTCCTAGACCTAGTCATTACCAACATGAGTGACCGGTTTTCCACACCTGAAGTCAACTCCTCGTTGGTCTGATCCGACCATAAGGTAATCACCCTTGATATCCATATCCTGCCCCATCCCCCCATTAAGGAAACCCTGGTAAAAAATTTCTCTAAAGCCAACTTCATGCTTCTTAAGACAGAAGTGGTGAACTTCATGACACCCATGTAGATGGACAATACAGTTACAACTGCTGAATCCTACACAAATGCACTCTATAAGCACTTACACGAGTGCATGGATCGTGCTATCCCAAACAGAACCAAGACGCTATCCTCCAAAAAAAGGAAGCCAATCTGGTGGTCCCCTGCCATAAGCAAACTGTACAACAGAAGGAAGAAACTGTTGAAAAAGAGAGTAAAATCCCATGAGTGGAAGAGCTCCCTGGTCAGCCTCAGTAAGAAGCTGAGATCCCTTATAAGGTCCTCCAAAGCTAGCGACAAAAACAAAATCTCCACTAATTCCAAGGACAACCACAAAGCATTCTATAGCTATGTCAAGAATCTCGATGGCAACACCCAGATCTGATCTGAGTTACCAGCACAAAGGCATGAAAATAACAGAACCAACTGATATTGCCAACATCCTGGCAGATAGGTTCAGTGCTAACTTTACCCCGTCTACCCCCTAAAGGGCCCATATCTATACAGGAAGAATGCAGAGTCCCTGTAATCACAACTATGCAGGTAAAAGCTGCACTCTCTAAAGTTAAAAACACAGCATCCATGGGAACGGATAACATCCCAGGCTGGGTTTTACATGAACTTCAGAATGAACTGGCTCCCCACAAGCACAATGTTCAATAATAGCCTCGCATCAGGCTTTGTGCCCACTGAATGGCGCACAGCAACAGTTATCCCACTCCACAAAGTGAGAGCCACCACTGATCCCGGGAACTATTGACCTACTAGCCTGATGAGCCTATGGAACGTTTCATCATGGAACTCATAAACAAAGACATTGGTAATCTTCAAACTCTGGATCCCACCCAGTTCAGGTTTGTGAAAGTCAGATCATGCCTCCTGAACCTGATTGACTTCTTTGAAGCAGTCACCAAAGCCGTAGATGAGGGTAAGGAGGCTCACACAGCCTATCTTGACCTAGCCAAGGCTTTCGACACCATCCCCAATTCTGGAATTATAGCTAAACTCACTAAACTAGGTATAAATCCATATGTCACAAGATGGGTTGCTAACTGGCTCACTGACATAACCCACACTGTAAAGGTTGCAGTCTCCAAATCTGACTTCAAAGCAGTGTCAAGTGGAGTACCACAGGGTTCTGTCCTGGGACCTTTCTTGTTTGATATCTACTTTTCTGAAGTACAGGCTAACACAGAACATCTCTGGCTAATGAAGTTCACAGATGACTGCAAACTAGGAGCCATAGTCAAGTCCCCAAATGATGTGGACATCCTACAGAAGAGCCTCGCTGAGACAGATGCCTGGTGTCAGAGCCATGGCCTCAAGCTCAATGCCAAAAAGTGCAGTGTCATCCCCTTTGGTAAAAATTCTGCACCCATGAACTACTACATAGGCAGCAATGTACTTAACACCGAATGCGTGATAAGACACCTTGGGACCTAGGTGGACAGTAGTCTCTCGTTTGACAGTCACATCACCACAGTAGTCAGGAAGTCCTTCTATGTGGCACACCTTCACATAAAAGGGTTCTCATGCAGGAAAAAAGAGGTCATTGTTCCTCTCTACTCGACACTCATTAGACCCATTATAGAGTACAGCGTCCCTTTTGGAATGTACCTCACAAGACATCTGCAGCAGCGGGAAAGGCCACAGAAGTACCTCACAATGAGGATTACTGGCCTCAAACAAATGCCCTACACTGACCGCCTCAAACAACTCCAGCTTTACTCCATAGCATATCGCTTACTCCAAGGTAATCTCTGCCTAACAAATAAAGCTATGTCAAACCCAGAGCTGTTGGACATGCTACACCTAAAGAAATCCCAATCCCTCCGAGCTATACACTCTACGGACCTAAACCTTGTCGCCACAATAAACAGGACATGCTGGAGGGATAGATTCCTGACCCAGAAACTTCCCATACTCAAGAACAGGCTACCCATCTATGTCAAGCAAAGTTCTTCCATTAGCACTCTTCAAGAAAATTCTTGATGAGTGGATGGGAAACGGGAAATACACCACGGGGATCACTTCTGTGTCTCTGCTCAACAGTAGCACAGGAAAATAACTTTCTTGGGTGGCATAAGCCAGCAAACCTTGTTGGCTAGGCTTACATAGGCCCTTGGGCCGATAGCCTAGTACCTACCTATGAACCTATATGTAAATATACACATATCAGATAAATATGGTGGGATACATCTGGGAAGATTCATACAACACTCATGTTTACACATAACAAGGATATGGAGATATATCTATCTATCTATATATATATATGTAGACATATGTATACATGTGCAAACACACACACACACGCACACACACATATATATTTATGTATATTTATATATATATATATTTATATATATATACACACATATATATAATTTGTATATTTATATATATATTTATATTATATATATATATTTATATATATATATATATATATATATATATATATATATATATATATATATATATATATATATATATATATATATATATATATATATATATATATATATATATATATATATATGTGTGTGTGTGTGTGTGTGTGTATGCATATATATGTATACATATATGTATATATATATATATATATATATATATATATATATATATATATATATGTATATGGGTCTATATCACTGTATTGAAAAGTAAAATGTCAGACGCTCACAATAGCGAAAATGCCAAAATGTCGAGGGTCCGTTTTTGAGATTGCTGTACAGTGAAGATTGCGATATTTGCCCTTTCCTCGCTGTAGTGCGATCTCAGAGTTGGAATATGTTTTTAGATGGTGGTGTGGGGGGCACAGTATGACTTTCGGCATTTTCGCTCTTGTGAGCGTTCGACATTTTGCGTTTTCGATATGGTGATATAGACGCTATATATATATATATATATATATATATATATATATATATATATATACATACACATATATATTCTTCTTCTTCTTCCGGCTTTTTCCCAGTTAGGGGTCGCCACAGCAGATCACCTGTTCGCTCATGATTGTCAGTAGAGTTTTACAGTGTCGAGTTGCCAGCCCGGCGCCCAACCTTCCACTGAAGGCACACACATGCACACACTCATACCTAGGGCCAATTTTAGAGTGTCCAATCCACCTACAGCATGTCTTTGGGATGTGGGAGGAAACCCACACGACCACAGGGAAGACATGCAGACTCCGCACAGAAGAAACCCCAGCCGATATACATATATATATATATATATATATATATATATATATATATATATATATATATATATATATATATATATATTTATATATGTGTGTGTGTGTGTGTGTGTGTGTGTGTGTGTGTGTGTGTGTGTGTGTATATATATATATATATATATATATATATATATTTATATATATATATATATATATATATATATATATATATATATATATATATATATATATATATATATATGTATATATATATATATATATATATATTTGTGTGTGTGTGTGTTTAAATATATATATATATATATATATATATATATATATATATATATATATATATACACATATATATGTGTGTGTGTGTGTGTGTGTGTGTGTGTGTATATATATATATATATATATATATATATATATATATATATATATATATATATATATATATATATATATATATATATATATATATATATATATATATATATATATATATATATATATATATATATATATATATATATATATATATATATATTATATATATGTATATCATCATCTTCTTTCGGCTGTTCCCATTAGGGCTAGCCACAGCGGATCATCTGTTTCCATTTCTTCTTGTCCTCTGCATCATGCTCTTTCACACCAACTGCCTGCATGTCCTCTCTCACCACATCCATAAACTTTATCTTAGGCCTTCCTCTTTTCCTCTTACCTGGCAGCTCCATTCTTAGCATCCTTTTCCCAATATACCCAGCATCCCTCCTCAGCACATGTCTAAACCAAGCAATCTCGCCTCTCTTCCTTTGTCTCCAAGCTGTCCAACCTGAGCTGACCCTCTAATACACTGATTCCTAATCCTGTCCATCCTAGTCACACCCAGTGCAAATCTTAACTTCTTTAACTCTTCCACATCCAGCTCTGACTCCTGCCTTTTTGTCAATGCTACCGTCTCCAACCCATATAACATAGCTGGTCTCACTACCCTCTTGTACACCTTCCCTTTCACTCTTATTGGTACCCGTTTGTCACAAATCACTCCTGACACTCTTCTCTACCCATTCCAGGCTGCCTGTACTCTCTTCTTCACCTCTCTTCCACACTCACCATTACTCTGAACTGTTGATCCCAAGTACTTAAACTCATCCACTTTTACCAACTCTACTCCCTGCATCCTCACTATTCCTTTACCCTCCCTCTCATTTACACACATATATTCTGTTTTAGCCCTGCTGACCTTCATTCCTCTCCTCTCTAAAGCATATCTCCACCTCTCCAGGGTCTCCTCAACCTGGTCCCTACTCTCACTACATATCACAATGTCGTCTGCAAACATCATAGTCCACGGGGCCTCCTATCTAATCTCATCTGTCAACCTGTCCATCACCACTGCAGATAAGAAAGGGCTCAGAGCTGATCCTTGATGTAATCCCACCTCCACCTTAAACGTATCTGTCACTCCCACTGCAGTCCTCACCAATGTCACACTACCCTTGTACATATCCTGTACCACTCTTACATACTTCTCTGCCACTCCCGACTTCCTCTTACAATACCACAACTCCTCTCTAGGCACCCTGTCATATGCTTTCTCTAAGTCCACAAAGACACAATGCAACGCCTTCTGACCTTCTCTGTATTTCTCCAACAACACTCTCAGACCAAATATTGCATCTGTAGTGCTCTTTCCTGGCATGAAACCTTACTGCTGATCACTAATCATCACCTCCCTTCTTAACCTAGCTTCCACTACTCTTTCCCATAACTTCAAGCTGTGACTGATCAATTTTATCCCTCTGTAGTTACTGCAGCTCTGCACATCACCCTTATTCTTAAAGATAGGTACCTAAACACTTTTTCTCCACTCCTCAGACATCCTCTGACTTTCCAAAATTTCATTAAACAATCTGGTTAAAAATTTCACTGCCATTTCTCCTAAGCACCTCCATGCTTCCACTGGTATGTCATCTGGGCCAACAGCCTTTCCATTCTTCATCCTCTTCATAGCTGTCCTTAATTCCTCCTTTCTAATATGCTTCACTACCTGATTCACTATCCCCACATCATCCAACCTTCTCTCTCTCTCTCTCTCTCTCTCATTCTCTTCATTCATCAGCCCTTCAAAGTACTCTTTCCATCTACTCAACACACTCTCCTCACTTGTGAGTATGTTTCTTTCACTGTCCTTTATCACCCTTACCTGCTGCACATCTTTCCCAGCTCTGACCCTCTGTCTAGCCAACCGGTACAGGTCCTTTTCTCTCTCTTTAGTGTCCATTCTCTCATACAACTCTCTATATGCCTTATCCTTAGCCTTTTCTACCCCTCTCTTTGCCATGCGACTCATCTCCTTACACTCATGTCTACTTTCTTCATCTCTTTGGCAATCCCACTTCTTCTTCGCCAGCCTCTTCCTCTGTATACTCTCCTGTACTTTCTCATTCCACCACTATGTCTCCTTGTCCTCCTTCCTCTGTCCAGATGTCACACCAAGCACCTTCCTAGCAGTCTCCCTTACTAGCTCTGCTGTAGTTACTCAGCTATTCAGTAACTCTTCATTCCTTCCCAGTGCCTGTCTTAACTCTTCCCTGAACTCCACCTTACAATCACCCTTTTTTAACTTCCACCATTTAATCCTTGGCACTGCTTTCACAATCCTCCTCCGCTTCTCGATAACCAACATCATCCTGCAGACCACCATTCTATGCTACTTAACTACACTTTCCCCAGTCACCACTTTACAGTCTCCAATCTCCTTCAGACTGGCCCTCCTACATAGGATATAAGCCACCTGTGTGCATCTTCCTCCACTCTTGTACATCACCCTATGCTCCTCCCTCTTCTTAAAATACGTATTCACCACAGCCATGTCCATCCTTTTCGCAAAATCCACAATCATCTGAACTTCTGCATTCCTCTCCTTAACACCATACCTACCCATCACTCCCTCTGTTCACTTCATCAACATGCGGTTCAAATAAATATTTAATTTTCACACATACAACCTGAATTGAAAGAAAAAAAATCATTCAGTGTGTTGAGTAAAATAAAAACAATAATCTAACAATCATTTATTTTTTTTTCTAAAACCTATATAAACTATTATCTCTTAGTCATCATCAGTTCTCTGATGAAATCTGTGTCAGCAGATGAAAGCACTCAACTACTGTCTGCTGTGGATCATGGTGAATTTATGTGTGTTCTCGTGCTTTGTGAAGTATTATACTTCATCAACATGCCCATTGAAGTCTGCTCAATCACTAGTCTCTCACTCTTGGGTACACTCACCACCACTTCATCCAACTCACTCCAAAATTTTTCTTTCTCATCCATCGCACACCCAACTTGTGGAGCATATGCACTAACAACATTCATCATTACACCATCAATTTCAAGCTTTATAAACATCACTCTATCAGACACTCTCTTCACCTCCAAAACACTCTTCTCATACTGTTCCATTAGGATAACCCCTACCCCATTTCTTCTGCCATCCACACCATGATAGAACAATTTGAACCCACCTCCTATACACTTGGCCTTACTTCCCTTCCATCTGGTCTCTTGCATGCACAATATATCAACCTTCCTTGTCTCCATCGTATCAGCTAGCTCTCTCCCTATAACAGTCATACTGCCAACATTCAAAGTTCCTACCCTCAGTACTACACTCGTAACCTTTCTCCTCTCTTCCTGCCTTTGGGCATGCCTTCCCCTTCCTCTTCTTCTTCGGCCAACAGTAGCCCAATTTCTGCCAGCACCCTGTTAGCTAACAGTACTGGTGGCGGTCGTTGTTAACCCGGGCCTCGACCGATTTGGTATGTAATTATGAAATGTTCCTGCATCAGTAATTATATATACCCGTAATATGTATTGGAGTCATACCTCAGCACCAATAGTCACAACCTCTTAGTGCAAGTGGATGTAATGTAGGTATTGCAGATATAAATGTAGAATGTTGCTACAGTAACAGGGGTTGTGTCAACAGATATGCTGTGCGGGAAGTCACTTCTGATACTGACATGTACATCATCAGTTATTGACAGACATCATAAAATCATCATAGTGAACTACCACACAAATCACAGTAATGATTCTGTGGAACACAGCAGAGAAAGGACCAGTAAACATGGACAATCTGACACAATCTGGTCAGTCCAGAGGTATACATAGAATTCCTTAGTGCAAGACGTGTGGACCTACCCTGACAAAGTGGATGTTTACAGCCATGTAAATGAGGATATCACAAAATACTGGAATAGATAAGCTCACACAGCTGATGCATTCACACACTCCTGCCTGTCCTAACAAATATTAACAGGAGGAGCAGGGGTCCTAAGCCCACATACTTCCCACTACTTAGTGACATACACCTTCACAGCATCCCCCTGCTATTTTAGAAATACACAACACTTATGGTAGCCAGGCAACAGTACGTCTGACAAATATCTGGACATAACATCACACTAGGTAAATACACTGAACTGCTAGGCATGTCACAAAGCACTGTGCAAACTACAGGCAGACTGCCACAACACTGACCCAAGTTTCCTATGGGGAAATATACATGTACTTGCAAATATAGCAGGAACTACAGGCATGTTGAAGCATTTTCAAACACTCCTCCCTGTCTACCTCTTCACCACCATTCTCCAGTGCTCGCACATCAAGTAAGTCAACTGCTGTTATTGCATATGTATGTAATCTGCTCATGTTGCCTGTGTAATTCCACATAAATTGCTTTTTAATGGGATACTACCATATCTTGCATGTTTGCTTTTCAACGTTCGCTAGTTTTAACCCTGCAAGGGAGGTCAGAACTAACACACCTCTTAAACAAATGGCCCTGTTATTTCCCCCGGACACACTATTAGATTGTTTTAGTGCTAGTCTGCCTGCTACAGACCTCACTGTGCTTTTTAGTAAATTAGTGAGTGGTTTAGCTGTTGTAATACTTGGGATCACTGTTTAAGCGGGAATTCACTCCTAAAAACAACACTGCTTTCTAGCTGCAACAGGATATGTACTGCAGCAGTTAATATGTGCTGGTACTTGTTGTATGGTAATACTGATGGTTATGTACAATTGTTTAGAACCTTGTAAAGACAGCTGATGGTTATGTACAATTGGTTAGAATCCTGTAAAGATGGCTCACTAGTGACTTACTGTTATATCAAACGGTTCGCTTATTTAAGCCTAGACCCGGAAATAGCAGAGCTCCGCAACAGACATTTGATAGTGTGTATCCTCATATTTAATGTATAACTATTTTGAGCACCATTACCTGGTGAATGAATCTCATGATAAGCATTAAACTAAGACAAAAAGATAATAACTGATATTAAACTCTGGGGCACTATTTTTGCTTTTGCACAAACTTGTTGCTTCTTGACGGAGTGGAGACATTGTGAATTTGTACAAACTTGATGCTTCTTGATGAATCTGGGGAATATGTGTGATTTTATGCACATTTGAAGCTTCTTGATGCTATATGATTCTAACTGTAATTGCTCCTCTAATTTCTCTCTTATTTTTGCTTTCCCCCACCAGTTTCACTATAGTCGTTTTACATTATTATATACCCG
Organism: Protopterus annectens; assembly: GCF_019279795.1. Taxonomy (NCBI): domain Eukaryota; kingdom Metazoa; phylum Chordata; order Ceratodontiformes; family Protopteridae; genus Protopterus; species Protopterus annectens. Next base: position 165,481,596 of record NC_056729.1, read on the forward strand.
CATTTTCAACTACGGGACCTTTGCTTTCGGCACCAGAAACTCCCACAGTTAAGAACTAACTGCGGACCCTTCAGTACCTAAATTAATGACAGAATTTTTCTGCTAGAATAAAGTATAGGTCGTTTTCATATAATTAACTGTATCCTACTTTGCTACTAGTACATTATTCTCCTGTGAACCAGTACTGGCGGGCTGTAGTTCTAAAGGGCGTCAGTGTCTTCTCCCCCCATTATTTAATTTAATCTCATTCAAGTCTCCATAAGCCCAATTGGAGCTAATCTTTTGAGCTTGGGCTCTCCATTACCTGGTCATAAAGAGGTAACTTTCTTCCATAAAACTGCTGTAAAGTGCAGATCAAGGAACACAGGATCGGTCCCTGGAGAAAGACTTTGCCTAAACTGGTGATTGTTTTTGGAAGAACCCTTGGCTTGAGGGGGGCTAGCCCCATTCCGTTCCCTTGCTGCACTTGGGCTCACTGCACTCCCCTACCCTACCCGCCTTCCCACCCACCCCTGACATCCTTTCCTTTATTCTAGACCCTTTCTCACCACACTCCCCAAGCCCCACCCTACTATCACTGTCCCTCCCATCTCCCTCCTCCTCTACCCCTCACTTCTTTACCCTATCTGCCTCTAACTTCTACCTCTCTCAACTACTCCTTCCTCCTCATCCCTATTCTCACACTAGTACCCTTACCTTACTTACAAACCACTATGCTAATCTACCCCTTCTTCTGACACTACTAGCTACCCCCACTCTTACAATTCTCTACTACCTCACCTTTTACACTTTTCCCTAGAGCCCTTCTCTCATCCACACACTTCTACTAACCCAACCACCTTCACTCAACAACCACACTCTTTCCTGAACCCAGTGCCCTCCACTGGTTACATAACCTTAACTCCAGACATAAAACACTTTTCAAGCAAAACAACACACAATAAAGGAAAATCCAAGTGCCTCATACTCCTGGTTCCCAAACCTCACACAATTTGTTCTCTCCTCTCTCTCTTGCTCTCAGGTGACATACATCCCAACCCTGGCCCTACTCTACCAGCATCCTCAATTCCTACCTCAAACATAGCACCACCCCTAACCATATTATCCCATCTAAACACATTTCCTTTTACTCTATCAACCTGAGAAGCATAGTTAATAAAATTATCAAATTCCATTCTTTAATCTCACACCACTCCTCAGATATAATAACTCTTAGTGAGACTTGGTTAAAACCTCACATCCCCAATAGGGACATAGTCCCTCCTGGTTATAACATCATAAGACTAGACAGAACTAAAAGAAAAGGAGGTGGTGTTGCAATCCTGTACAGAGATAACCTCACACTAATACCAGTACATCCCTCCCCCCAATTCCCCTACTGAACTCTTTCTGGCCAAATACAAAATAAACCCCCACAACTCTCTATACATAGCAGCTCTCTACATCTCACCTGGTGACAACTGGACTGTACTTGAAAATTTACTTTCCACTCTCGCCTCCGACCTCCACAACGAAACTATCATAATGGGGGATGTCAATATCAACTGGTCCACACTCACAACCATATCTCCCTCTACCTCCATAAACCTTCATGGCTTCTCCCAATTAGTCACAACTCTAACCTACACCACCAAATCCTCCACCCACTCCTCCTTACTTTACTGGATCCTTGTATCTCATCCTCACAGATACCACTTCCCTGAAACCTTCCTGATACCCTTAGCGAACACTCTCCTACCAATGTCCTCTGCTTTACTCAATACACACTCAAACCCCACATATTTAAAACCTGCCGCAAGGTAAAAAACCTTGACCCTAATGAACTAAACTATCAGCTCTCCCTTATTGACTGGACCTTTCTCAGACATTTACCTCTCGAGGAAGCAGTCATGGGATTTAACAACACATTCCTCAGCATTTTAAACTCCCTGGTCCCCTTACGCAAAATTGGGATTAAATCCACTGTATCTCCCAGGCTTACTCCCTCCATTCTTTCACTAATGGCACAGAGAGACACTCAATGGAAACTCTGGATTAGAACCAAATTGCCCATACACCTACAACAATACAGACAACTACATAACCAGGCAAAAAAATCAAATAAATACAACAAAAAAACTACTATACTAACCCCCTCAAAAACACACCTTTATAACCCCAAAAAATCCTGGCATACTATAAACAATAATCTACATCCAGGAAACCCATCCACCCCTCACACAAACCCCACACTTTCTCCTCTCCAAACTGTTACTAACTTTAACATATACTTCATTGAGTCCATTAGCAAACTTATGAACCAATCCAACCCCAGCACCACCCCACCTGCCTCCCCCCCAAATCACCCTAACCCCTCACCCACCCTCAACCTACAAACAGTCTCTACTTCTTACATAAAATCACTGCTCTTTAAGCTCAAACCCTGCTCTCCCTCCATAGATGGTCTCCCTCCACTCTTTCTTCAACTAGCTGCTAACACCATTGCCCTACCCATATCTATCCTCATAAACAGATCTATTAGTGAAGCAACAGTCCCAGTGATCTGGAAGAAATTTTGCACTATACCCATTCACAAGGGAGGTAACTCCACTGAACTAACTAACTATAGGCCTATTGCAATACTATCTCCCCTATCCAAGATCCTGGAAAAATGTGTACATTAACAGATTCTCCTGCACCTCACTGAAGTCAACTTAATTACCCCTATCCAACATGATTTCCATCCTGGCCATAACACCCCTACAGCTTTCATTTCATTCATAAATAGCATTGCTCATGCTAGGGAACAAAATAAACTTGCATCTTGTCTCTTCCTTGACCTATCAAAAGCATTTGATACTGTCCACCATCCATAACTCTTAGAGAAACTCTCCCACCTAAATCTATCCCCTGCTACTATCTCTTGGTTTTCTAGTTATCTTAGTAACCACTCCCAGTCCACCCAATGGGATTAAGCTATCTCCCCAGAACTTCTAGTACTTATGGAAGATCCCCAAGGTTCAATCCTAGGTCCACTGCTTTTCAACATTTTTACCAATCAACTAGCCAGCTCTACCCCACACTCTTCCCTAATGCAATACGCTGATGACTCCACTGTCATCACCATTGCAGACACACTTCCCATACTTTATTCTAAAACTCAAGAATCCTTCTTATCTGTCGAGACCTGGCTCAACCAAAATCATCTAATCCTAAACCCAAAGAAGACCAAACTACGTCTCTTTCTTCCAAAGACAATGACCTAGTTGAAACAAAACTTCTCAATCTCCTCCCATAACAACACACCTATTATGGTGGATAATCACGCTAAACTACTTGGGGTCATCATTGATGACCAACTAAAATTTGATCTGCATGTACTAAACAACATCAAAAAAACCCACCAAAACTTGGCCTTCTTTACAGAAACAAAACCTTTCTCTCCTCTCATGCAAACATTGCTCTATCACATGCCTACATTCTTCCAACCCTTCTCTATGGCTCTCAGATTCTCACCAACCTGCAGACCTCTCTTATGACCAAAGTTGAATCCACCTTTAACAAAGTAGCAAAATTTGCTGCTGAACTTCCTTGCTCCTCTCACCACTGTCTTGCTCTACAAAAACATAATTGGTTAGAGTTCCCTCACAACCTTACTCTCTTCCAGCTCTAGATAATCCAATCTGTTCTATACCAGACCACTTTCTGCCCAGCCATATCACCCATCATCTCATCCTACACCCCAACCAGCACACTTTGGAGCTCTGACCAACACCTTCCGACCATAACCAAACCCAAACTCAATATTGGAAAGAATCTGTATAGCTATTACCCTGCCAAACATTGGAATAAACTCCCACTGGACATACAAAACACTTCTTCCAAACTTCTATTGAAAAAGTCTGTGAGCAATCACCTTAGCTCAAATAAACGTTGTCTCTGTTACCAGCCCCCTAACTAAACCCCCTCTCTAGACCTATCTCTCACTTCTTACTCTCCTGCTATGACCTAACTCTACCTCCTTCCTAACTCCCCCTCCCTTCTCCCCCTTTAAACTCTTTCCCTACTCTCACCCCTAAACCATCCTTTGCTATCCCAATTTCCTCACCAGTACAGTATTCAACATACTACTGTTGCACTCTTATCTCTCTTTTCACTGCTACCCAAACACTCCCCACTATTTCTTTCTACTTTAAATTCAATCTCTCCTAATCTACCTACCTCAGTATACATAACCAGCCATCAGTGTATGTTATCTGTATTCTGTATTGTTATTGTATACTCGCTGTCCATTGTTATATAGTCTTCTTTGTGTACCAGCAAATTTTTTTTTTTGTCTTGGAAACTGTATATATTTTTTGTAATTATGGAGCTTTTCTCCCAGGGTCTCCACTGAAAAAGGGCCTTAGCCCAGATGGACCAACCCGGTCAACAAATGTCAAATAAATAAAAAAAAAAACATAACAGCACGGAGTAACAGTCACCAGTGTGAAAGTGCATACTCACAACCAATCTCAACACAATCACAGTCACATTATGGTAAGTCTAATTAATAGTACAGTATATGGACTGTGTGAACAAAACCATCCTTATATGTGCCACTCGCACACTAACCCTACATATACTGGCCAATACACAGTGTAGTCTGATGCCTGACTGTGGTTTAGGACATGTGTCAGTCTGGCACTACAAACATATACTCTGATAGGGTACCATAAACTGGAGCAGCATGCAACATCAGATAGAACAGGACCAAGAACAATAACATCTACCACAATCTGTACACAGGTCAAGTAACATATTCACAATGCACACTCTATCAACAATCACCATAAGTACCCAGGCTTCACTACTGTACAGACTACAACAGAATGTGCAGGTTTTGCCCTCAAATATAAGGCCTACTATACATGACATGTCTAGCAGTCTGATATCTCACTGGCTTGTTATCAGGTATGATCTTAGTAAATAATGATATACTGTACATATGCACCTTTTACTGCATGACATATGGACAAAGGGTGACAGATTTGGGAGACAGAGGCACAAACACAGGTCCAGTATTGACATATTGCTGTGATAAACTGAGAAAATTCCTGATGTAACAGGGTTTGTTGTCACATATCTTTTCTGAGGGATATGAAGTCAGTAACTCACATGGATTTCACAATATACTGACTGCAATAATCAGAGTATGCTACTGCATTTCTAAAGATAGGAAATGTGTGAGTAACACACCAAATGTAAGACTCCAAACTCTGGCCAGTCAGCAGATAGCCTTACAGGTGAGATTTTCCTCAACCATATAACACTGCCATGCCAGACTTTAAATCATATAGAACAGGCATATCCACACAAACCCTGTTAAACCAACATTACTTCAAATGTAGAACAACAATACTTACATTCTGTCCCCATGTCTGGAACATATCCCTCCTGTTTGTTGGCCTGTTTCCACAGTGTATGTTGTAAGAGGTATTTCTAACTACCATCTGTGATGCTGCTTGTCAAACACCCACATGAAGTCCTGCTCACAGTGAAGGAAAAGGGCCAACACCCACATGAAGTGCTTAGTTATAGGAGTGTGCTTCTATGCAATTAGCTATAGGAATGATACAGCACCTGTTCCACATGCAATTAGCAAGTGAGGGACTGCAATTCATGCACAAGCCATCAACTGATCATGAGCATAACTTACAAAACTCAAGCTGCTGCCTATGCAAAACAGATGTACTTTTCCACCTCCACCAGAGAGGGAGAGAGAGAGACAGAGAGAGAGACAGAGACAAAGTAAGAAAGGAAGGGAGTAAGAGAGTAAGAGAGTAAGAGCCAAGTGTGTCTGTGTATGATCCGTGGATGGAGAGTGGTAGCTGGGTATTATAACGGTTGCCTATATTGTTTACTAATCTATACTGCCACATAGTAATTGCACGTGGGTGTACACATTTATGGCTGAGGATTGTCTACAGCAACCTCTACAGTGTTTCAAAACTGTTGGCCTTGTAATGTGGACATTGGGATATATAGGTCCTCAATATAATGATGTAGCAAAACCCACACTGCAATGGATCCTGTCATTACACAACCACCCCAACAGGATACTGAAGACACATACAAACACCCACTTACCAGTACTGAGTTTCAAACCCCTACCTGACTACATATTGCTATTACAGTGCTACGCAGTTATTGCACATGCCACAGAGCTAACATGTTGGAGACTGTCCAAAGGTATCTTTGAAGGTGAGTAACATCAGGAACAGTGCTAAAGGAGGGGTAAAAGAATTGTAGTAAGCATGAATGTCCACAAAATCAGGTGTCAATGAAGACACACACACACATACACACACACACTCTCTCAGGGAAACACACACATTATTACAGTTGGCAGGATCAGTATTAGAACTCCTACCTAACTAGTTTGCTACACTACAGTATTAGACAGTTATGGCAAGTGTCAGAGAACCTATATGGCTGAAACATGGCCAAATGGTCATTTCAAGGTGAATGACATCAGCAGGCGCACTAAAGTGGGGCAATGGGAGGTGTAGTGAGTGTGAATGGCTTCATAATCATTAATCTCCACACACACACACACACACACACACACACACACACACACACACACACACACACACACACACACACAGACTTGCCAGTACTGAGATGCATAGGTTCATTGCTTCACAGGTGTGCAGTACGTGAGTGGGCCTGAAGGCTGTGCAAGGCTATTCAAAGGGAATACCTTGGCATCAGGCCCCATGAAAATAATCTCCAGTGTGACTCAGGGGTGTAGTCCTGGGAGTGGTCCCCGGGGGGGATTGTATTTATGAACCACTCATCTGGGTTACTATTGTGGGTGGCCAGTGATGTGCACTGCTTCCTATGTATGTGATCTATATTCCATAACATGGAGAGTGTCTGGGTTGTGCACATGTCCCACATACATGTTCTTTGACATGTGAATGTGTACTTGAGGTCTCTGGAGCTTGTTGTGTGGACAGATTGTTATCTTCTGGTGTAAAATTTCTGACCTCATTTGGTAAGACCTGGCTATAGAACTGAGGTCGTGCTTGCACCTACATTGACAGCATGATACAGGTATTCAGTGGAGTTAGTGACTTCTGTCCATACAGGGCATGTTTATAAGGCATAGCATTCCCTTTGTGGGTTATATTTGCAGACTCAACAGTTGTTGCAGGTGTCCAGTGGGGAACATAGCAAAAGGGTCACTGTAAGCATTTATTTGCCTACTGCATGGATGTAACAGGGTGCCATGTCCTTTTACTTGCTGGATAACACACACTCAGTCAGGAGATATAACACATCACAGTACTTTCTGATGTCAATGGCACTGTTGTGGTCAACAGGCATGTAGTCCACTGCAATCACACCGTGGTTACTATCTGTGAGGCAATATGTAGGAAACTACCAATATAGTGGTTGTTGCATAGCCAAGTGTGTTTGTGCATGAGACATGGGTGGAGAGTGTTTTCTGAGTAATAGAAGGGTTGCCTACATTGTTCCCCAATCCATAATGCCACATGTAGGGCTATGGATTGTCTACACCATCCTCTATGGTGTTTGACATCTGTTGTCCTTGTAAGGTGGACATTGTGACATATACTAGGTCCTCAACATAATAATTTAGCAAAACCCACCCCACAATGGATCCTGTTATTACACAATCACAGCAACCTCCACACAAGATACTAATGACAGACACACATACACTTGCCAGTACTGAGATTCAAACCCCTACCTAGCTAGGTATTGTTATTATAGTGTACTGCATTTATCACATGCACCACAGAGCTTATAGGATGGATGTTGTCCCAAGGTACTTCTAAGGTGAGGAATATATCCAGCCCTTGTAAATACTGGTATTGGGTGATGTAGTGGATGAGAGATCCCAAAAATAATTTTACCCTAAACACACATTTACATTTGCCAGGGGGAAGTTCAAACCTCTATCTAACAATCTTTATGGACCATTCTGCTATGCAGTTACCACATGCACCACTGACCTAACATGGTTAAGGGTTGGTAAAATGTACTTCTAAGGTGGAAGGTATCTGCAGGACTGATAAAGTCAGGCTCTCAGATGTGTACTGGGTGTAGATGGGGCCAAAATATTTAGGGTACACACACACTTGCCACAGATGAGATTTAAACTGATACCTGTGTAGTTACTGCTACTATATTGTTCCGCATTTATGGCACGTGCCAAGGAGCTTACATGTGGGAAAGCTCTACACAGTATCTTTGAAGGTGGCTAACATCAGCAGCAGTGCTATAGGAGGGGTGAGAGGAGAGTAGTAAGTATGAATGTCCATAATATCAGGCATTTCAAGGTGACTGACATCAGCAGGATTGCTAAAGTAGGACAATGGGAAGTGTAGTGACTGTGAATGGCCTCAAAAGCATTAATCTCTACACACAGAGTTTTACAGTTGCCATGCCTGGGATTAGAACTACTACCTAACTAGTATACTACACTATAGCATTACGCTGTTATCGCGAACACCACAGAGCTTATGGTGCTGAGAATTGGCCAGAGGGTTATTTCAAGGTGACTGACATCAGCATGGGTGCTAACATGGGCAATGAAAGTGCAGTGTGTGTGAATGGGCCATAAACCATTCTTCTGGAAACACACACACAACACTCAGTCACACACAACTTTACATTTGACAGGACTGGGTATACAAATAGGTTCATAGGTAGGTACTAGGCTATCGGCCCAAGGGTCTAGGTAAGCCTAGCCAACAAGGTTCTCTGGCTTATACCACCCAAGAAAGTTAATTTCCTGTACCCCTGTCGAGCAGAGCCACAGAAGTGATCCCTGGGGTGTATTTCCTATTTCCCATCCACTCATCAAGATTTTTCTTGAAGAGTGCTAATAAGGAACTTTGCTTGACATAGATGGGTAGCTTGTTCCAGAGTATAGGAAGTCTCTGGGACAGGAATCTATCCCTCCAGCATGTCCTGTTTATTGTGTTGACAAGGTTTAGGTCCCTAGAGTGTGTCGCTCGAAGGAATTGCAATTTCTTAAGGTGTAGCATGTCCAACAGCTCTGGGTTTAACATAGCTTTATATATTAGCCAGAGATCTCCTCAGAGTAGGTGAGATGCTATAGAGTAAAGCTGGAGTTTTTTGAGATGTCAGTGTAGGGCATCTGTTTGAGACCAGTAATCCTCTTTGTGAGGTACTTCTGTGGCCTTTCCAGCTGCTGCAGATGTCTTGTGAGGTACATTCCAAAAGGGGCATCGCACTCTATAATGGGTCTAATGAGTGCCGAGTAGAGGAAACAATTACCTCTTTTTTCCTGGATGCCACATAGAAGGATTTCCTGACTACTGTGGTGATGTGATTATCAAAGGAGAGACTACTGTCTACCTGGGTCCCAAGGTCTGTTATCACATATTCGGCATTATGTAGACTGACGTTTATGTGGTAATTCATGGGTCAGAGTTTTGACCAAAGGGGATTACAATGCACTTATTGGCACTGAGCTTAAGGCCATACCTCTGACACCAGGCATCTGTCTCAATGAGGCCCTTCTGTAGGATGTCCACATCATTTGGGGACTCGACTATGGCTCCTAGTTTGCAGTCATCTGTGAAGTTCGTTAGCCAGAGGCCATCTGTGTTAGCCTGTATGTCAGAGAAGTAGATACCAAACAGGAGAGGTCCCAGGACTGAACCCTGTGGTACTCCACTTGTCACTGGTTTGAAGTCAGATTTGGAGTCTGCAGCTTTTATAGTGTGGGTTCTATGAGTGAGCCAGTTGGTAACCCATCTTGTGACGTAGGGATTTATACCTAGTTTAGTGAGTTTAGCTATAATTCTGGAATGCGGGATGGTGTCGAAAGCCTTGGGAGGTCAAGATAGGCTGTGTGAACCACCTTACCTTCGTCTACAGCTTTGGTGACTGCCTCAAAGAAATTCATGAGGTTCAGAAGGCATGATCTGCCTTTCACAAGCCTGAACTGGGTGGGGTCCATAGTTTGGAGGTTACCAATGTCTTTGTTTATGAGTTCCATGACGATACATTCCATGGCCTTACAGACCAGGCTTGTCAGGCTAATAGGGCGACAGTTCCCAGAATCAGTGGTGGCTTCCCCTTTGTGGAGTGGGATAACTATTGATGTGTACTATTCAGTGAGCACAAAGCCTGGTGTGAGACTATGATTGAACATGGTGCTTAGATGGGGAGCCAGTTCATTCTGAAGTTCGTGTAAAATGCAGCCTGGGATGTTGTCCGGTCCCATGGATGCTGTGTTTTTGGTTTTAGAGAGTGCAGCTCTTACCTGCATAGATGTGATTACAAGGACTCTGCATTCTTCCTGTATAGATATGGGCCTTTTAGTGGGTGAGAGGGGGGTAATGTTAGCATTGAGGCTATCTGTCAGGATTTTGGCAATAGCAGTTGGTTCTGTAATTTTCAGGCCATTGTGCTGTACCTCAAAGCAGATCTTGGTTTTGCCATTGAGATTCTTGACATAGCTATAGAATGCTTTGTGGTTGCCCTTAGAATCAGTGGCAATTTTGTTTTCATAGCTAGATTTGGAGGATCTTATAAGGGATCTCAGCTTCTTATTGAGGCTGACCAGGCAGCTCTTCCACTCATGGGATTTTACTCTCTTTTGCAATAATTTCTTCCTTCTGTTGTAGAGTTTGTTTATGGCAGGGGACCACCAGATTGGCTTCCTTTTTTTGGAGGATAGCATCTTGGTTCTGTTTGGGATAGCATGATCCATGCACTTGAGTAAGTGCTTATAGAGTTTATTTGTGTAGGATTCAACAGTCGTAACTGTATTGTCCATCTGCATGGGTGTGATGAAGTTCGCCACTTCTGTCTTAAGAAGCATGAAGATGGCTTTGGAGAAATTTTTTACTGTGGTTTCTTAATGGTGGGTGGGGGTGGGATGCGGATATCTAGGGTGATTGGCTTATGGTCGGATCTGACAAACGAGGAGTTGATTTCAGGTGTGAAACACCGGTCACTCATGTTGGTAATGACTAGGTCTAGGATACTGTTGTCCCTGGTGGGGGCGTGGATAATTTGATCCAGGGCATTGGAATTTATTAATTCCAGAAAGTGTTGAGTCAAGGAGTTGGTACATGAGTAGTTTTCCCAGTTAATGGTGGGGTAGTTGAGATCACCCAATTATTATGGTGTTTGGTTGAACCCTAATATTTTCCAGTATATCAAGAAAAGAGGAGTGGTAATCCTGGCGCATGGTGGGGGATCTGTAACAAGCTGCAATTTGGATTGCAGTTTTGTCCAGAGTTAGTTGCACTTGGATAACCTGGTATGCATTATACTGCACAACTAGCCTGGAGGTGTGGATATCCTTAATGAATATGGACACACCTCCGCCTTTGGTGTTCTGGTCCAGGTTAGATGGCTGAAAAGTGTGGTATGAGTTATAGCCTGCTAATACAGGGGTGTTCTCTACAGCCTTGAACCAAGTCTCAGTCACTGCACAGATATCAATGTTCTTCATTTTAAGGAGTGCCTCGAGTGAGTGCATTTTGAGATATAGACTTGTAGCATTGAGTAGCATTACCCTCAGTTTTTGCTTGCCTGTTCCTGTTATGGTGGTGAATTTGTCATTTGAACCTTGCCTAAAAAAAGCCCTATATGGGCGGCAAGACCGTTAGCCATTTTCCGTAATCCCAGGGGGCGACAGGTGCAGGCCATCTCTGGCAAAACATTGTGGTCTGTGGACCATGTCGTCCCAGGCAGACAGATATTGGATCCCCTTAGAATGACACCAGAAGCTTAGTCAATTGTTGAAGTCAATCATTTTGTCCTTGTACTGCGGTATCGTTCTGGGTGATGGCAGGATGCTACTCACAGCTTGGTTCATACCTGCCTGGGCTACAAGATTGGAGAGTTCTTCCATGTCTCTTTTCATGTAATCCAGGGAGGTACATCTCAGGTCATCCACACCAACATGGACAATGACAGAGTCATATTTGTACTTGTTGTGGAGTGACCTGAGTGCATGGGTTATGTGGTGGATCCTGGAACCTGACAGGCAGCTGACAGTGACCTTCTCCTTGTTTAGCCTGGTGAGTGGGACATCAGTATGCCTGACTATAGAGTCACCTATGACTAGTGTGTTGGGTACGTTGGTTTGCTTTATGGGCTGTGGTTTATTGGCATACTGAGTCTGTGGGTTATGTGTCATTTGGGTTGTGTTGGGGGGTAGAGGCTGCTTGCGTTTCTGCTTTGGACATATCTGTTGCTTGAGCAGATTATTACTGAGAGCCTCTGCAAATGTTTTTGTGTTTCTATGTGTGGCTTTTGGTGGTGTAGGTTTAGTGGGACTGTGTGATGAGTGTGGTGTGGTGCAAGTGTTTGCCTTCTCCTCTTGACTGTCAAGTTCAGTCTTGGTTGGAGAGAGCTTTACCTCCAGTTTGGCTAGATAAGTGCATCTCTCACAGGTAGTGGTGTTGGGTGGTAGGAGGAGAGGGTTGTCTGTGTACATGAGGCAATTGCTACATTCTCTCAAGATGCCCAGATTCATCAGATAGACAGGAGAGAACACTGGGAGCTGTCCCTTGGACATGCCTGAATAAAAAACTACTTTCCTCTAGACAAGTGAGGAAAGTGAGTATAAGAGCTGTTTTTCTCTAAGCAAGTGAGGGAAGTAAGTACAAAAACTGTTATCCTCTAGGTAAAGATGAAGTTTGAGTGCTGTAGTAATTTGTAGCTTATTTAGTGCTAACAACAAGTTCTGAACAAGTGCTGAGCATGAATAAGCAAATTCAAGTGCTAGAACTAAGAATCTGTACCTGGATCTTGTGGTATTTAGGCTACCTAGTGTTTACCACTCCCTCTGATAAGCTAAAAGGCTTCTCTCCAACACAAAAAGGCTTTAGGGGCTGAGAAGCTTACAAACAGTCCTGGTTACAGCAAATATGTATCTGGACTAAACTACTTACAGGAAAGGCAGGAAACAAGCTTAGAAATGTTTTTTTTTTGCTAGATGAATACCGATTTGTACTATCATGTTACACAGTTATCACAAGCACCACAGACACTAAAGGGCTGAGGGCTACCAAAAGCAATGTCTACAGTGATTGACATTGGCACATCATGCCATATTGGCCAATTGGATGTGTGGTGGGTGGGACAGGCCTCATGATGGAAGTCTCTCTGTCACGGTCTGTCTCTCTCATCCACACATCTGTGTGTGTGTATGTTTGACATATTATACTGTGTTGGCCTTGGATATGTGTGAGTATTCCTATCCAGTGTGTGTGCAAAGCATGAATGGTGTGCAATGTGGTGTGTGTGCACAGACATCTGCGACTGACAGATATATATAGTCCACTGTTATTGTCACTCATTGGCTTCCTTTCTCTAAATGTAGGAGCATGCCCAGTATGACCTTCTGTATTGATATCTGAGAAGTATCACTATAGCTGGCCCTTCATCCCAGCAGTATTTAGGGGCTGGTCCACAGTTCATGCAGTAGGACATGATGAGCATGCTACTGGGATTTGTCAACATGGCCTTGCATTTGTGTTCTGTGGACTGTGTTATGTTGTTATTTGGGAGTACATGAGATAACATACATTAGCAGTATGGGTGAGGCACAGGCCTTTGACAGAGGACTGTAGGGCATTTGGTAGTGGTGCAGGCCATCTGTAGCAGGCCAGTGCATTCTGTCACTCCTACATTCCCAGGCTCTGAGCCACTGGATTCCCCTGGGGTGACAGGGTAAGTGTGTGAGGTGTTAATGGCAATAGTTACTGTCCATATTATTCCATTTGTCTGGATGCTGGCAGGGTGCTGCTTACAGCCAAGGACACACCTGCATGGGACACTTCTTCAGCATGCTGCATTCTGTGAGTATTCCCATACAGAAGTGGGGGTCATATTGTACTCATTCCCAACAGTAGGGATATGACCTTTGATAAACCTGTGGCTGATGGTGAGGTGAGCTGAGTGCATGTGTGCTATGGAAGCTACTTGCAGCTGACTCACAGATATACCTGGGACATTCCCCTTATGCTGCCTTGTGCGGGGAGATAGGCAGTCTCTCATTATTTCATAACTGTGCCTTTCGTGGTCTGCCACTGATTGGCCAGACTACATCAGTATTCCATACTACACAGACAGCTAATGTGCTGCTAATCTGTATGTACAATTCCAAAGTTGTGTGCAGTTGACAGTTACATTTTATGTACTCTGTCTAGGTACTTCCACCTGTGTACTGTGTGTATCTCTGTGCTCACATTCATGGCATGTCCATCTTTCAGATGGTGACAGATATTGACATATGGACAGTGAGTATGGATGACTGCTGAATTGGGGATTACTGGGATGCATTGTGGTTGGCACTGCAGTTGTCAGAACATGGCCCTGTCATCAACAGTACTGGCCAAAGGCCACCAAGACGCAACCCTCCATGCCTACATGCTGACCACTTCCACACAATATAGAACAAACAACAACCTAACACATGGACCCCTGCATATTGTACTCATGCAACAATCTATCCTGTAAATTGGGCCAGCTCAGGTAATCTGTGCTCCACTTTTATTAAACCCACATATACATGTTAATGCATTTCTACATAGGATTGTGGGAGGGGGGGCACACCTGACAACTGTAAACATTTGCTATGACTGTACTGGTATTTCAGGTACTCTGTTGGCTTCCATTTTGTTTTGTATTCTGACCTGTCATGCAGACTAGAGGCATATCAGTAGAGTACAGATCTTAGGTTTTATTGACCTACATTTCAGTTTCAGACGTCTTACCCTTCAGAACTAACTTACAACTGGCAGACCTGTTGTAGTCTGTCTGTGTAGGTCTGGAGGGGGGCTGTTCACCATTGCCATCAATTGGAGGCCTTAGCACAGCCTTTCTTTATGGTCACCTACACCTGTCCTGCTGGCTGAGGCTGGTGTTGGGTATGTGAGCCTCACTGACATGCATGTGTGTGTCCTATGGACACACATTTGGGCCACCACATGTACTGAAGTGGGATTTGTCACCTTGTCTAGTACTGCCTACTTTGTTGACACCAGTATTTGTTATGGATTTCATACTGCCCATATAGGTGTCCACTATCTGCTGCCATCCCATTCAGCCACCCGATTCCCTTGCATGTTCACATCCATACCATAGATACAACTAGCAGAACATACTATTCCATTCAGCAATTGATAGGAAGAGTGACTTACCTTGTGGCTGTGCCAGTATTGGGGATGGTGCTGGAGGGCTGACTATGTCAGATGGACATAACATACTCCCTATACATGGTAAAGTACAGGTAGTGTCATGTTTGGCATCCCTTTTACTGTATGTGTGATTCAGAGAGAGGTGTCATTCCCTGGGTCCCTACCGTGTTTGTGTATGTGCTATGCATTGCCTCTTTGCCAAAGTCTGGGCATACTGGGCATGCCGCCTTCTGCCTACTTGGACAGGCTCAGGTTGTTCCTCCTCTGAGTCCCCCTGTGCCTGTGATGGCCTTGGCAATGGAGGGGGACTGTGTGGCCCTGCCCCATGCTGTTCCTGCTGCAGCTGTTTCCACAGGATCATATTGTGTAGCATGGCACGTACAATGAAAATTTGTGTACCTATAGCTGCAAGGCTCCACTGGATATGTCCAGGCACTGGAACTGTGACTTGAGCATCCCAAACACACGCTCTATTATGATTCTGGTTTGTGCGTGTGGCTCATTATGGAGTTCTTGTTCTGGTGTATGTGCATTTCTGAAGGGTGTCATCAGCCACGGCTCCAATGCGTAACCAGCAGCCCCTAGTTGGTGGCCATATGTGATGTCCCCACTGGCAAATTTCTGGTACAGCTCTGTCATATGCCAGATGTGGGAGTTGTGATAGCTTCCAGTGCTGCCAGCACACACATTCAAGATAATGCCCTGGGCATCGCACACAACCTGGCAGTTGATGGAGGGGAAGCCCTTGTGGTTTATGTAGACCCTACCTCACTCGCCGGGTGGTACTTTGATGTATATGTGCATGCAGTCTATAGCACCCACTACCGCAGGGTATTCTGCTATTTGGTGGAAGAGACGCATATTGCTGGTCAACGCCTCATGGGTATTGAGGAAATATATGTGCTCACCGGCATGTGCTGACATGGCATCCAGGAACTGGTGGAATACCCTGGATGCTGATGCCTGTGAGACCTCCATGATATCCCCAGTTGGCCTTTGGAAGGTACCTGTGGCTAGTATTCCTAACCATACACATACCTTGGTATCCACTGGGATGAGAGGCGTGGCTGGCACAGTTCAACAATTTGCTGTAGGTTGTCCCTGTCCACCCTATAGCGCTCCACTATATCCAGCTCATGTAGTCCCTAGTAGGTTACTCTGGGTCTGTAAACTCTTCTCCTCCTCCTCCTCCTCACTGTGGGTTCATCATCAACATTCACATCCTCACCTCCCTCAGTCTCTTCCACATATTGATGTATGAGAGCAACAGCAGCCCCTAAAATTTTGTTAGTTTTGTAAGGAAAATTTCCCCATCTGTGTACACCGGTGGTGTAGAGTTTGTGGGAAAAACCAGAGTGAAAGGTGTTTGCATAGTTTATAGTAGTGTGCTGGGCTGGGCTGCTGCCTGTGTAATTGGCTGATTCTGATACATTTCACCTGCCACCTATGTCAGTTCTCCTTAATTTCCTTCCTACTGCTGTTTTCCATTCCCATTGCCTTCCTGTTTAAGCCCCGAGGCCCGCCTCACATACCCAGTGTTCAGATGTGAACAGAGCTGCTATTTCCCATTTTTTTTTTAAACTCAGTGTGCAGCGCGCACACCAGTTTAGGCAATGTAAACACAGCTAGGCAGCCTCAGACACACCCACCCTTCCTTAGCTGTGCTTAGCTAAGGGTAAACATGGGCCACAGAGCTCCAATAAGCTTACAGCATGCATGACACTCTCGGTTATGAGGTCATCTACCTCTTATACTTATACCATGGTGTTACTGCACCTACACGTTGGGTGCAAGCTAACACTGAGAGGAAATTTGTGATTAAGTATCAATTTCCTCATTTGCATAAAACTGACTGCTAATGCATGGTTACAAAACTGACACCCAGCCTTTCTCCTTAGCAACCACTATTCCATGGTATTGTTGTCTTATGCATGTCATTGACTATTATGGCAGAATGCTGATTTGGGTTTAAAAGGTTATTTCAAACTTTTTTCCTTATTGTTGGGCTGATCCCGTTTGCACACCTCTGCCCTACGCTTAAACATTCGAAATCGGTCAAAAAAAATTAAAAGTTTTTTTTTATAATTTTGCAACTCTTTTCCATGCCAGTGGCCATATATTTGGCCATTGGCATGCCTACTACATTGAATACATGCTTTCTTTGGAGCTGTCATGCCTCCGTTTTGTAATTTGCAGAAATTTATTCGGTTAATAACAGAATACATTTCTGCAGGTTAGACTATTCCTGCACAGACACCTTCCTGCTTCCTGGATCACTAATTCGCCTCATTTGCATGGTTTTCACCAGCAAATGGGGCAATTAGCATGCAGGAGCTGTGTCCATGCCGGAATAGTGTAGGAGCGCTCGTGCACATCCTGTGAGCTCGTTCCTGGATCGCTCGTAGGCCATATTGCATGCAGCAGCTCTTGCATTATTCTTGCATACTGTGCAGAGCTTGCTGAATCCCAGGGCAAGTTATTTATATTGCTGCTAGAGTGTAGGATAATGCTAGAGAGGATGACAACATTTACGGGAATAGATGACTTGACTTTATTTGGAGTTCCAAATTTTGCAATGGCTGTTCACTAGGTTTTATTATATTATATTGTAATTTGATAGTTTTAGAATTTTTTTTTCTTTATGCAGAAAATATTTTATGTCTTCTTGCAATAGGAATTTATTACAGCTTGGCATCAGGGGACAGACTGGTTTCAATCATAGTTTATTTTTTGACTACGACAAAAAAAGGTTGATTTTTCTCTTTTTCTTACAAATTAAATCATAACAGAAATCAAAGAAAACAGAAGGAAACTGGGTCATGTGGAGATTAACACTTTGCCAGTACCCACTCTTAGACCTTGCTTTTTCAGGGTGGGAAAAGTCAGTCATGCCAAGGCTATTTTTGTGAATACCTAATGAAATTTAGATCTTGGTAGTTGTTTAGGTAAAATATTGCTAACAAGGCATAATATACGCTAGTGAGCAATAATGTTGCTTATTAAAATTATGCCCTGTGATATACAATGCTGTCAGAAGTACAGCATATTATATCATGCAGGATATCATGTCACACAGACAGGGACAAACATTTGCATTCATATATAAAGGCACACACATACACATACACATACACACACACACACACACACACACACACACACACACACACACACACACGCACACACACACACACACACACACACACACACACACACACACACACACACACACACACACACACACACACACACACACACACACACACACACACAGTGCATATGTACCACCTGACTGCATTAGCAGTTATGAGTAGAACTTCCAACTTTGTCTACAAAATATCATGGGTGGCAGAGATATGCCAGGAAGAGACAATTCAGAGGCATAAGTAGCATGGCCAAATTAAAATAAAAGTATCACAGTATGCAATATAGGCAGATGATCGTATATGATATAGAAATGAGATTCTGGATGCATATGATGCCATTCCCTCCCATTTCATTTACATACTGCAACTAAGGGCTTATAGCTATATCTATATGTATATCTATATCTATATCTGTCTCTGTATCTATATACATATAAGGGATATTTGTAGGTTTACTATTAGATAATAATTTGCATGGTGAGATTATGAATTTGCAAAGAAAAGAAAGCATTCACTAATGCTACAGTACAAGTTATTGCATTTATCTAACAGCAGACCCTCGAAAATTCCATTTATCTATTTTTTTGTTTTGCATTATTTAATCAAAATGCATAAATGTTAATACAATATAGGTTTTGTGACTACTCTTTAGCATACAGATTCATATTTATACTCAATTAGGTTAATTCAGGTACTTTTTCCTGAATCATTGAATGTTTTCCTTGATTTCTTGGTATTTTTTTCTTTTATGTTTGATTCACCAGGGATGCATTTTTAGTAGTGATAGTTTTTGAACAGTATTTGTTTTTACCTTTTTTATGTTTTTTTTATGGGGGATTTGTGTTTATGTTAGCATATTTTTTCCATGTCAGGTTTAGGGTTTAGGCTGGTGCATCAGCAGAGTGATTATAATAATTTGAAGGAAATGTTTGGTCAGTTTTTAAGTTTAAATAAAATATAAATAAATAAACTAGAAAATGTCCCAAACCTGCCTACCCTGATGGAAGAAACTTAATGTCATCAAGTAAAGTAAGTTAAGTTATTGCAAACGAGAGGAGAGGTGACAGGTTAAATATTCTATCTCTGCTAATTCAAGGGGATGGGGAACTTGGATGGGGAAAACAAGACTGGGGAGGGTTCATTTTTTGTACTACTTAGTCATGACTAATGAGGAATCATTGCATTCCAGAGCATTTTCTAAAAATAAAATCAACATAAAATGCACAATATAATTAAGGCTTTTCTACTGGTGGACATCTTAAACTAACACTCAGTGTCATTTTATTAATAAATTGTTGCCCTTTCTATTTCTGCCAATTACAAGCTGGTAAGACACTTAGTTAAAAAGTCAGACCCAAGAAAGGATGGGATGCCATCAGAAGCCATGGGTGTTAACTGGAAGTATACAAAAAAGACACTGTAGGCTTGAGTGAGTTAATTTCAAGCTGGATTTTGCATTAGTCATAGGGTCGGGTCTTGGCTCGATATCATTCAGAAAAGTGATGAGAAACATATCTCCGCTGTGCTCCTGATTTAGTGTTGTAGTTACAGTTGATTATCTTGCAAGTTTCTTGCATGGTGAAACAACAGAGTTTTATTTCGTTGCTGTTTTGTCATATAACTATCTTTGATCCCTACAGTAAGAAAGCTGATGTGGCATGGAGTCAACAGCAGTTATGTTTTTTATGTTTAGGTGCTTGATTACTTTCTTGTCAAGGCAGAGTTCTCCCTATGAATTGTCTGTTGTGCCATCCAATGCAGATTAACAAGGTAGTAAGAATGTTGTGAGGATATTTGCAATATATATCCCTGCATCTCAGGGATCATTGTTTTTAATTAATTTAACTGTCCTTCTAGTCACTCCCCCTAGGTTAGGTGCATTAATCAATAAATAATAGACCTGAAGAATGGTAAAACATAAGCAGATGGCCAGAATTGGATGTTCGGTCAATTAATTGTTGTGAGGAACTTATCAGGTACAGTTTATACAAAATCAGCCACATTAAATGCAGTCAGAGGCATAAACAGTTGATTATTGATTAGCTATTTCACTGACCATTTCTGCCTTAATCCTTCAACACCCTGACTAAGTTTGCCCTCCCACCCATTGTTTACATCCAAGTGGCACTCTAAGTTGTTTTCGTTATAACAACACTGAGCATCAGGCATAAGTAACTATGTGAATACTGGCATTTTCATTGCATTTTAGCAATGCACTTGGGGAGCTCATCTTGTACTTTATAGAGCGAGCTGCAAAGAGTTTTATTCCTGTCAGAACACTCATGCTTGTTCCAGTTCTTCACCACTGCTTCTGTGCAGGATTTCTTCCCTAAGGCGGCCAATGCTGCTAAGTTTGGTAATAGGCAATGTTTTACTCTGTTATTATACTATTATCCAATTGGTATCATTATTTTTTCCCCAGGGCAAGTGGACATTTAAGCATAGTAACCTAAGGAGAATCATGAGCTCACCAGAATGCTGCCATCTGAGGTTGAAATTACATTTAAGCAGCGTAACGTAATAGAGCTATCCATGGTAAAAATGCTAGCCTGTCTTACCTTTTATAAAATATCTATTAAAAAAGGTAATAAACAAGACTGTTAAAGAGTTAGTGTGGGGAGCTTATAAGTCCAAGGTAGCAGTGTTAGAATAGTGTGCACACAAGACAGGCATTATTCTTGAGATTTATTTTATAAGTATCTTTCATTATTTATATGTAGGCTTTATTTCTTGTAAGTATTCATTCGTAATACTCTTTGTTTGTGCAGGTCCATCAGTACTTTAGTCCTTAAAATCTCAATGGGCACAGCTAACAGCCAATGTGGAGGATTTGTTTGCTCAGTCAGAAGCTTCTCGAACTCAATCAAGTTGTGTAAGAACCAGGAGAAGCCTTGCTAGCCATAAAGAGGAATAACCCCACATTTGAAGCACAACCTACAAAGACAAGAGAAAAAACTAGGAAGAAAACTGTGGAATAGCCTCAGCTTGATCCCCTAATACCCCTTCAGACACACATGACAGGCTCAGAGGGTGGAGGTAATGGCAATTTAGATGTAACTGGGAGGACTGGTAATGAGCATAGTAAGTCAGGTGAAGAATACATTGTGGGGTTGTTTACAAGCTTTCCCTGATAAAGGGAGATCCAGACTCTTGATATGGTACATGAGAGAGGCTTTGGAGTAAATCAGGAAGTGCAAGGGGGCTTACATGGTATCTTGTCAGCAACCAGTAGGAAACAAACATAAGGATAAAAGTAAAAGTTCTTCATATTCATTTACAAATAAGCAGCATGAGCTGGAGTCCAGACAACAGGTAGAAAGTAAGATAGCACAATGTCTGGGTCCTATGGGTTCAGGTGGGCCCCACCAAGGTTAAAATCCAAAGGAAAGCATTACCCCAGGGTCAAAAGTCTCGCACACATTCCTACATCTATCAAAAATAAGATCATTAGAGGAGATTAGGATAATTTGTTTGATTTAGTAGACCCTGATGGCATACAATGTTTTTTAGAGGCAGATAAGGTTTGGTCCTTTGGTGGCAGTGGTGGTCACCTTAGGGAAGATAGTCTGCACAGAAGTAATGATGAAGAACTGGAACAATTGTGAGACAGGTTGTGCAGTGTTCATGGTATTTGCTGAAAAAGAACATCATCAAGCCTTACATCTATTATCGTATTTTCTAACAGTCCAGGAAGCTCACTTCATTAAGGGTGGATCTTCATGTAGTTGGTAATATGAGTGCTTCAGAAAGCTGAAATCCTTGGAAAAATCCTTATGCTGGGAAAAATGACATTCAGACAATGGTTTAGCATCATGCTAGATAAAACTTTTCTTACAAGACTCCAGCCTTGTGTCAGAAAATCAGGCTAAGAACAAATATTACCAGGCCTTTAATAGTGGCAAATGCAATTGATCAGTGTTTGGATTTACACGCACTTGCTCACATTGCTGCAAGTTTCACCAGGCTTCTAGATATTGGTTAAGGTCAGGTCAGTAGGCATCTTCCTTTATGGTAATGGTCTCAGAGAGGTCACCTTCCCAGAAACAAGAAGTTAACCACAGGAGTAAGTGGTCCATTCACAAATAAAATAAGAATGATTAATTTTGAGGTCAGTCTTGCATGCAGAACCACTTTATCACCCATCGTAATTCCAATAATAGCTTAATAGTTTAAGGATTACCCAAACAAGTCCTCAGTATCTTTTTTACTTTAAGATTTTCTGTTGGTTTTCCAAAAGGGTCACTTGAACTCATGAACAATAAAGTTGGCAAGGACTTGTGACTGGTAGTAAAGAAAGAAGAAACTGGGAATAAACTTATTGAAAAAGAGAATGGCAGAGGCAGATTGGCAAATTCTGTTGATATACCCCCATGGGAGGCTTTCAGAATTTCTTACATAGGCTTACTACCAAAAATAGAATAGGCAAATTTTGCCTCCTCCATCATTTATCTTTTTCATCAGTTTTTTCAATTAATGACTTCACTGATAAAAAATTAATACAGGTTGATTAGATTTCATTGAATGATACTGTTTCAAATATGGGCAAAAATTAGACCATTGGCTTTCTAAATTAGACATCCAGTTGGCTTTTAGATTACTTCCCATTCAGGAACAGGATTGGCCTTTGTCGGGATTTCATTTTCAGGGGAAGTTTTATTTTGACAAGGCAATGCCAATGGGGTGCTCTGTTGTTGGCACCACTCTCAAACCTTTCAGTATGGCACTTCATTAGTGTTTGAAGAGCAAGCCTCCCAAGCAGAGAGCTATGCATTATTTAAATGATTTTTTTTTTGATAATTGTTGAGGGTCATAAAGGCACCAGAAAGAGCATGCAAGTGTTATTACCTTATGTCAGGAGTTAGGCATTCCATTGGCCAATGACAATATGGAAGGCCCTTCCAAGCTACTCACATTTTTGAACCTTGACACTGATATAGTTGGCTTGGCTTTTAGATTACCCAAAGTTAAGGCACAACAAGAAAATCCAATGACTGAGGAGTGCTTGATGATTAAAAAAATCAGGCTTCACAAAGTAATGGAACTTCATGGGACTTTCATCTTTGTTTTCAGGGTGGTGGTACCAGGCAGAGCATTTTTGTGAACATTATCAAATCGTTTGAGTGCTGGCAAGGCCAAACATCACTGAGTGAAGTTACAACCAGAATCAAGCTTGATCTACATCTATCAAAGGTTTACTAATAGCTTTTAATGAGATAGCTTTGTGGTAGCCAGATGAGGCCACCTCTGAAAGCCTTCAACTACACATTGATGCTGTGGCAGGCATCTGCATGGGGATATTTTTCCAGGATCAGTGTTTTTCACCAACTTAACTTTCCACATAGGCAGAAGATATGAAAAGGAATATTGCCTTCCTTGAGATTTTTCCAATTTGGATGGCCACATTAGTATGAAAAGTGTAATTATGGAACAGTAAAGCATCTTTTTTTTTCTCAGATAACCAAGTGGTAGTATCAGCTCTGTTAAAATGACATCTCATTCTAAATGGGTTCAATCAATGCTGAGGATCTCAGTACTCCTAAGTTTACAAATTAATTTGACATTTTCAGCTAGATATGTCCCTGGACAGTACAATGCCATTGCTGATAGCTTATCCTGTTCTCAGATTTGTACATTTCAGGAGTTAGCATTGGATGCCTGCCAGTTACCATATCAGTATCATAGGAGGTCTGATTGATCAACTAGGATTGCCACTGAAAGCCGTATCCTATGGGTTCATTAAGCTGCTGTTGCATGGCTGGCAAGGATAACAGATCTCCCCAATACAACAGGGTCATCAAAGGTACAATATCAGACCTGAGAAGACTAATTTCCAAATCCCTGTTAGGCACCCTAACAGTAGGTGTTAGGACAACTTCTACAGACTTTCATGCATTTGCAATCTGGTCAGCCCTTTACACATGATTATATGCTGGTGCCTTCAGAATTAACAAGCTATTGTAACAGTTGTATTGGGAGGGCATAATATTCAATGGGTAGGTCAGGCTTTGGGTCAAGAATCCAAAAAATGGTCAAAGCAGCTTGGGTCAAAAAGTTCTCTTTGTTAGCTCTGCAAACTATTTAACTTGTCTGATTCAGTGGGGAAGCTGGTACACTGTGTAACCACAATTAAGCATCCCAAACAACCAGTTTTCAGACTCCTATAAGGTTGATTAATTCCACTGAAAGAAGCAAATGACACATAACAAGACTTTACTGAGTCAGTGAGTTCCATTGACAGGCTTTTCTTGCCATTCATTCAGAATCTGAATCAGGATAACTTCTGATTTAGCATATCAGGTCCAGTCTATACAAGTTTTAAAAAAGATAAGAAGGTAGTCTTCTAACAACTTCCTTTCTTCAGGTGTTAGCACCTTTTCCTTTCTTTTTCTTTTAGGAAGCACCTATTAATTATATGTCATTCATATAATACTAGAGAAGTTAAACAGGTCTAAGGTTCTCATGAATGCATTAAATCTGTATTTGGATACTCCAAAATGATCAGTACCTTGGCAGGGCTTTTCTGACTTATCGTAGTGTTCATGAATAGCTTTCTGCTGCAGGCTTTTAT
The DNA here is from genome assembly GCF_019279795.1 of Protopterus annectens. Taxonomy (NCBI): domain Eukaryota; kingdom Metazoa; phylum Chordata; order Ceratodontiformes; family Protopteridae; genus Protopterus; species Protopterus annectens. The sequence goes on from NC_056729.1 coordinate 165,506,498, forward strand.
TGTTCACTTGGATGGTAACTATTTAGTCCATGTACCCAAAAAGGTTTTATTGCCAGAATACTGCCCAGTTTGTAAAGTTTATGCAGCGGGTATCCAAGTTTACAAATATTCTGGCCTGCCATGTTTCCAAGATTGCACTGGAATGGTGCTCTTAAGACTGGAGCCAAAGAACAGTCCAGGAGATTTATCAACCACTCCATTGCTAGAACAGCAAAATCTCTGTACATCATCTCGATGGAACTTCCTGAACTATTCAGGGCTGATAGAGTCATTTATATTGATATTGGGAATCTTTTAAATCCCTTAGGTTTTGATATGTTAAATTTACAAATGTCTATCATCTTGCAAAATACAGTTGCAAAGTAGATGATGGATTGTTGGCTCAGATTCTACAAGCTTAAGGCGATTTTGTTTTGTTCCCATGTTACATTTGGTAGTGAGTTTATACCTGCTCATTCTTAACTAATGTTAAACTGTTAATGGCTGTTAGTTGATGAAGAAGGAATCAGTATGTTCAGCATGCTGGTGGATGGTTGTGATGCATACTCATGCCCATTTTGGGTCCTCCCTTGGTTTTCATAGGCCTTTTGGTCTGGGTCAGTGTAGTATGAAATAACACTAGCCTACCAATGTAGATATACATCTTCAAATTTGTCAACCTTACTGTATCGCCACTTATGTGGATGAGGTCAGAAGGATCCAGTTATAGTGAATGGTTTGTTATTATTAAAAACTCAAGTGGGCATGGGATATTCCAATCTGGTACAATTGCAGGCCAGCACAGGTGGGGCAACACTGGCCGGCACTAGCATACCGATCAAACTCTTAATGCAAAAAATCTGGACAAAGCCTAACAGAATGGGGGGGGGGGCAAATGCCCAAAAATAGGGACAGATTTTAAATACTGCTCTTATGAACTTAGAAAGTTGCTAGAATAACTGGATTTCTCTTACTATGCATTTTTCTGATTGGCTTGAAGTATGAAATGCAAATATATATCATTATTTAGTGACTTCAGTGCTCAGTTCACCTTAGTAAATTGCCAGAAAACCATAAATTTTTATGAGGAACAGACCAAAAATATGAGGCAAAAATCTGGACAGTTGAGAGGTACGGGCACCATATTAAAGAATTTGGCATTTGGCTCTATATGTTCTGAAATGGTAATTTATACAAGGAAAGTTCAATATTATATGAATTGTTAATGCGTTCTTAATAAATGGTTACAATGGGAATAACTGGTTGTGGTTATTTTGGTTTGGGCAGGGGAAAGCAATTTAAGCTGTTCTCACATTCAGTGTTCTTGATAAATTTTCTCTGCATTCTTTTTTCCTGTCTCCTAAATCTTACACAATTTCATAATTGTTGATTCTATGTTGCTAACATTTTAGCTTAATTCTTACAATAGCAGTAAATAATCAGCAGAAATGTTGCTCCATTTAAAGCACATTTATCCATGAATTTGCACGCCATGCCAATTGAGCTAATAAGTCTGCAGTCCTTGGCCAAAGTGCTTTTACTGTTCTGAATCAGGTACAGTAAGTACACAGTTCCTACTGGTAAGTCAAATTCCCGACAGCAGATATTGAATAGATGGCAAAGGTTCTATCAACTTATAAAATATTTGAAGCTATCAGTACTTATTCTTGTAACACATAGATTTAGCACTGTTTTGCTTGTTTGTATTTCCATCAAGCACGCATATGTCACATGATAAATAGTTTTTCTTCCTGAAGTGTATCTCTGTTTCCTTCATAACTTGTACTTTAACAGTGCCTTTATAAAAACGTTGGCGAGTTGTTCTTTATCCTTTTTAGATATATCATCAAAAGATAAATTTAGTTCTATCTTATTTAAAGGTAGGAACTGCTTTCTTTTAGCAATCCTTTAGTGTGCACATAGGCTAAAAATAGGATATCCATTTCTGTAACGAATAAAAATGTGTTTCTTGCTGTGGCTGTAAAGAACCTGCATGTAATCATTTAATATGTCTTTGTAAGTCACTTAAGAATAAATAAATATTAAAAGGTTCAGCAATCTCCAGAAATGGGAGAAAGAGAGCAAGAGAGAGAAATAAACATTCATATCTATCTATCTATCTATCTATCTATCTATCTATCTATCTATCTATCTATCTATCTATCTATTTAGCTATCTAATCTATCTATCTGTGTGTATTCTTAATATATGCTTAATAGCATTTAGCAGTGCTTGTAATAAGAAAAGTATTTAGAGGTAGCTGTTCAGTTTCAAAAATATAAGAGCGTTTACATGGAAAACTCAAAATAGAGACTAACAAAAAAGCACAGTCAATCATGCACAGCCAGGTTCCAAAGTTCATTTCAACATTGTCCATGTTCCAGAATGCAGAGTGCTTTCCACAGTACAGACCAATAAACAAAACTGTACTTCTAAAATGCTCAGCTTTCTCTTCAAGTATGGTAATAGAAATTACACCACTTTCTCAGAAAAAACAGTTTGTTTCACGGACATTTTCAAAACTGCTTTTGTCCTTCACATTTTGCTCCCTGAAGACTCAGGAATCTGATTTCCTCTGTAGGTAGTAGCTATTTATATACCATTGAATGCACCTGCTCCTCTTTGGTTGTTATGGAGACTTGCCTCTTTCTGGTGTGCCTACCTACACTGCATTTCCTTTTCATGACATAACTTCTATAGTAAAAGCAACCTTAGTTGACATTTTTCAGGCAGTCAATAAGCCTATATATATGTGTGTGTGTGTGTGTGTGTGTGTGTGTGTGTGTGTGTGTGTGTGTGTGTGTGTGTGTGTGTGTGTGTGTGTGTGTGTGTGTGTGTGTGTATGTGTATATATATATATATATATATATATATATATGTGTGTGTGTGTGTGTGTGTGTGTGTGTGTGTGTGTGTGTGTGTGTGTGTGTGTGTGTGTGTCTATGTCTATATGTATATATACATAGATATATGCAGATACACACACACACACACACACACACACACACACACACACACACACACACACACACACATCAGTCGAGACACTGGAGGCAGGCTTTCCATAATACACAATGACACAGGAAAATAAAATATTAATAGCATACTTGTCTGTAAAAAAAATGAAACAATATGTTTAGCTATTTTTCCCTCAAACAGTATTACAGTGTCTCTTAGCCATTCCAAGTTGCTTTGAAAGAGTCACAGGGTATATGTTTTGATTAGGCCCCAGTCACAGCTCTAATGTCCAGATGTTGTTTTAGGTGTCATCCCACAAGTTAGTATCTATTGGGCTCTCACAATACATTTTCAAGAGTATCCTAGCGCTCACCCACTCTGAACGCCCAGTTGATGAAGAAACTTCATGATTCCAGCCCTCAATGCTACTTACTTTTATAACAGAATAATTGGCAATCCATACCTTGCTCATCTCCACAGAGAGTTTGCCTTTTATTTATTTTATTTTATTTATCTTTCTTTGTCTGTGTTAGTCTCACTAGGCCAGTGGCTTCTTGCAAAGGGAAATACACTGACTAAGCGAAACCTGCCCAGGGTGCCAGGGAAATTCATCTACTGTTTTAAAAAGTGCGGTTGGATATTTTACATCAACCTGCGCTACAGCCAACTTAGGCAGATGGGACTTTAGTTTACTGTCTAATCTTAATAGCCCCATAATGTATACTGCAGCACACTTAAAGGTACATTACACATTTTCTTGACACATTTCACAATATACATCTTTTTTTATGCACACACACGTCTATCTATTTATATATAGACACATGGAAAATAACACAGTAAATGCATTAGAACTAATATCAAACATCAGTCTTCTCCTGTAAACTTCCCTGTCTGCAGGGGGGCAAACTCACCTGCACCCTCATGTGTGTAGGAGCAACTCTCTGATCTTATATAAACCAACCTGCCATATCTTCAAGAAAAGGGAATACCTAGAGAAATGTCAAAACTCACAATAAAATGAAAGTAGGAATTCAAACAAATAAATCCATGTTTATTCCTTCAGACTCTTTACACAAACTAAAACTTTGAACATCACTTTTAAAACCAACAAAAGCTTGTGATAGGATCTCTATAATCACATGTTTCCTTCATTTAAACATTAAACTCAGTTCCATGAATGTTACCTTGTTCAGCTAAGAAAAATACTGGTATATTAAAAGTAAGAACTGAATAGTTCAAAATAAACATACATAAAAACATACATAAAAAACATACATAAAACCAAACATACATTATATTATATTAATTACTTATCATGAACTTTCAGGCAGTATCCATTTCAGACTATCACATTAGCTGTCTTCGTATAAATCAAAGTTAAAAACAGTTTTCGTTACTTACTTTCTGCAGACTCTGAAACGCTTTGCCTGGTTAGCTGTCCATTAGTTCATGCCTTAGTCTCTTCAATTGACATTTCAGGATGTGAACAAAAATGTGGGTGGAAGAATGCTTCAAATAGCAGAAGCAACAAAACGTCTATATGGAAACAGAGCAATATCTTAATAATTAACTTGACTCGTACAGATCCACAATGGTGGAAATAAGCACGCAAGCAACCATTAATTGCACTTTATAATTGTTACATCCTTGATACCCAAATTTAAAATATAGACATTGTGAAATGTTAAAACTCTTATGTGGTGAAGCCGGAAAATGGAAGTATTTTGTACATATATTCTGTTAATCCCGAATGGCATCCTGGTTACATTAGTTTTATAAACAGTACTTTTCAATACTAAATATATGTGTGCAAAGGTTCATTTCTTATGACAAATGTTGAAAGTATATGAAATGCCTACAATATGTCTGAGTATATAGATAGGTCATCTATACCATGGTCATAATGTTGTGAGGAAAATGTATCTAACTAATGTGGAATTTAGAACAGTTAGTGGGAGATCTACCTCGTAATCTCATCACTTTCAAAAATGGCTTTATTTGGATTTTATCGTTAAGGCCTGGTGGTTTATCGGACCTTAATCTTATGATCCATCTTGTTTCTTGTTCTAAAGTTCTGTTAATTAGATCACCACCTCTGAATCCTTCATACACATTGAATGGCACAGAACTTAAAGGAATGACTGGTACCAGTTGAACTTTTATGTCTAGCCAATGCATTGGTTTCTGTACTCTAAGGTAGTATAACGTGTTCCCTAATCCTCTCCTTAAATGATCTATTTGTTTTCCTATGTAGTAACTATTACATCCTAAACATTTAGCCATATATGACATTTTACTTGCTCAAAACTAGTTTCTTTATTAATATAAATACATTGATTGCAATGACCACAGGGTACTGTGTTTCTATTCACTGTCAACCTGTTAACTAGTGGATGTCTTGGTCTACATAGGATACTCTTCAGATTGGGAAGGTTTTTATAAGCTATACGAGGTGTGGGGCCAGCAATCTCACTAACTTCTATATCTGAATTCAAAATACAATTTTAACACTAACACCAACTGTGAAAGTAAAAATGTCATATATATGGCTAAATGTTTAGGATGTAATAGTTACTACATAGGGAAAACAAATAGATCATTTAAGGAGAGGATGACATAAAAGTTCAACTGGTACCAGTCATTCCTTTAAGTTCTGTGCCATTCAATGTGTGTATGAAGGATTCAGAGGTGGTGATCTAATTAACAGAACTTTAGAACAAGAAACAAGATGGATCATAAGATTAAGGTCCGATAAACCACCAGGCCTTAACGATAAAATCCAAATAAAGCCATTTTTGAAAAGTAGAAGATTACATAGGTAAAGAGATCTCCCACTAACTGTTCTAAATTCCACATTAGTTAGGTACATTTTCCTCACAACATTATGACCATGGTATAGATGACCTATCTATATACTCAGACATATTGTAGGCATTTCATATACTTTCAACATTTGTCATAAGAAATGAACCTTTGCACACATATATTTAGTATTGAAAAGTACTGTTTATAAAAAAGACACCTCAGGATGCCATTCGGGATTAACAGAATATATGTGCCAAAATACTTCCCATTTTCCCTTCCCCTCATGTATTCCTTCCCTATATTTTCCGCTTCACCACATAAGAGTTTTAACATTTCACAATGTCTATATTTTAAATTTGGGTATCAAGGATGTAACAATTATAAAGTGCAATTAATGGTTGCTTAAGTCAGTGTGCTTATTTCCACCATTGTGGATCTGTACGAGTCAAGTTAATTATTAAGATATTGCTCTGTTTCCATATTTTTGTTGCTTCGCTTATTGTTGAAGCATTCTTCCACCCACATTTTTGTAAGTTACGTTCACATCCTGAAATGTCAAATGTCCCTGTTTATTAACGGAGATTGAAGAGACTAAGGCATGAACTAATGGACAGCTATTGAAAAGCTCAGGTACTTATGCCTGTTGTAAGCCTAATCGGCTTTTTTAAATAGACACAATGTTTATTTTTATGAGCATTCAAGAATTAACCAGAGGAATACTTTGTTGTGCTGTGATTTAGAGTCTGCAGAAAGTAAGTAATTTTGAAAACTGTTTTTAACTTTTGATTTATACGAGAATAGCCTAACTAATGTGATACAAGTTTTAACCACCTGTAATCGTTGACTGTTTTGAGTCTACTCTGGATAGTATGAACTTCCAGTAAAACACGGAAATATCTAAAGTCACACTTTGTAAATATGTGCATTACAAGCAGTTTGGGTTATACTAACCAAGTCTGAAATGGCTTTTTGATATATACTGCCTGAAAGTTCAGTAGATTTTCCTAAAGCACCATGAGATGATAAGTAAATATGACAAGGCTCTGAGATATACTCAATTGTTTAATATAATATAATGTATGTTATGCATTTTTATGTATGTTTTATGTATGTTTTTATGTATGTTTATTTTGAACTATTCAGTTCTTACTTTTAATATACCAGTATTTTTCTTAGCTGAACACATGGAACTGAGTTTAATGGGTTACTGTATTTTAAATGAAGGAAACATGTGATTATAGAGATCGGTTTTAAAAGTGATGTTCAAAGTTTTAGTTTGTGTAAAGAGTCTGAAGAAGCCTTTGGCCGCGCTTACTCATTTGGAATAAACAAACATGGATTTATTTGGGACTGAGTTTTACTAGTGTTTTAGTATCTACCTCAACTAACAGCAGCTCTGAGTTTTGGATTTGTGCATTTACTTTTTACTTTTGTCAGAGCTGCAGAGAGTGAGAATGAAAGTAATGTGAACATTGAACTGCCTTATGTACCGAGAGTGTTACAACCTACTTCAAGTGTCCTGGCCCGATTTAAGACCTGTGTCGCTGGGCGTACAAACCTACATTAGAGACTGTGTTTACTAAATTAATCAAACTACAAGTTCAGAGACATTATTTTGAAGTATGTTTAAATAAGCAAATCATACCTCGTGGGCTAAGAGTACTAAAATGCCCACCTCTGGTACTTCACTGCCAGATCTTCTATATAGCAACTCAACCTTGAGTTGAGTTTTAGCTATATGAAACTTTTGATTGAATTTCACCTACCTGAAGAGGAGAGATTGAGATTGGTTGTTAACAACTTGTTTAAAGATTTTGAATGCAAATATAGTAATAATGAAATATGTATGAGTAAACTAAGAAAAGTTATAGAAGATGTGTTATTTTTAGAGAAACGGATGTTAGACCAGAAAAAGTAAAAATTACCAGGGATTTATTTTAGAAATAATAATGTTTTCACTTGGCCAACTCACACTTCAATTCTGATTTAAATGGATCTCAGAGACCATCAGGTGTAACAGGTAAAAGTTTCAGGAATACTACCTTAACCACACCTGTTAACAAACCAGATAGTTATCAACAAAATATTAACACAGAAAATAGATTGTCCAACAAACTCACCCCACGTAATAAACAGAGTGATGGTCCTGAAGTTCCAAGACAGAATCTAATCATATAGAGACAGAGACTCACAGCCCCTCACAGATACTAAGTAATGGGAGAGAGAACCAAGGTGAGTTAGGTGAGAGTTTGACAGGTTGCATCACAGACGACAGAGATCAGGTGCAGCAGTAGTTAGACCAAAAGCAAACAGTGCCATTTTCAATTCAAACAGATATAGCCCAGAACCATTTTTGGACAAAAGAAGGTCCACAAGCAGGGGAGACAGAAAAGGAAAGGCTCAATAGACGAACAGGAACAACTAGGCCCCACAATCAAGAAAAGACAAAATCGTTAATCATGAATTTATCTGGTAGGGCACTGAATGAATATGAAATACAGGTCTTAAGTAAAGGCCTAGGTTTTATTCCTACAAAACCTAACGATCTAGTAGATACTATTATAGAAACAAAAATGTATGTTGAATTTACAATTAAGGTTGGATTTTGGCAACCCAGATAGTAGCCAAGTTATGAGTAAGCATCGTCCAAATAGTACATATGTTCCACAACTGAACCCGACTATAGAGGTATTTGGGAATGTAGTGGAAGATGAAATATATAGAAGTCATCAAGAGAATAAACCATCCAAACATGGACGTAATTTAAACTATAAACAAAGGCAAGCTTTGAATTCATTGAGAAATGACAGGTCTATTGTAATAAGACCAGCAGATAAAGGAGGACTTACTATGCAAATAAAATGTTTCAGATGCTTGAAGATACAACTACATATACAAAAGTAACTAAGGCTAATTTAAATAACATGGTCTTTAGTGTTTACAATACCCTAGATGACCTGGTACTATCGCATGACATAACACAAGAGCTGTATGGATACCTAAAGGTGAACAATCATCATACAGGGACTTCCTAAAGTCCATAGAGACCCACCATTTAGACCTATTGTTGCAGGTCAAGGGTGGGTAACAGAACCCCTATCTATTTATCTAGAGAGTGTACTTAGACCGTTAGTTAATGGTAATAAGAAGATCCTGAAAGATAGTAAGCAATTTCTTTTAGACCTATATTCTCAAACTCACTCATTGGATACCAACACTTTTTCTTTGTGACACTTGATGTGGTTAGCTTATTCACAGTGATCCGGAATAAGACTGATCACTGAATATTTGAAGACTTCACTGATAGAAAGATTGACCTTGTGACCCTGCTATTAGAGACTATATTAACTAATAATGTCTTTGCATTTGAAGAAGTCATTTGAAGGATGGCGTGGCTATGGGCACATCATGTGCAAATAGCTACGCCAACCTAGTCATGGCCAGATGGGAAGATGTTTTTCTCTTCAATAATCTATCATTTATAGAACATGCTGCAATGTACTGTCAGATGAACCCTCCCTATTAAACTTTGTTTCTTACTTGGACAATACCACGGACTTCTTAAAATTTACTGCAAACTTCTCAGTTAGCAATCTTCCATTTATTTAGAATGACCAATGGTATGATCAACACTACTATTTATAGGAAAGATTGCCAAAGAAACAATATATTACATAGACAAAGTATGCATCCCATGTATTTCAAAACGTCCTTAAAGGACAATTTATGAGGGTATCTAGATTGAATCCACAACAAGAAACTTATGTTTCAGGAATAGAGGACATGAAGGAGAGATTTCTGGAGAGAGGTTACAAAGAAAAAGAAATATTAGACACTATTAACACAGTGGAGACCTTAAGAACAAGTACTGCGAAACCATATTTTATGGCACATGAAGCAATGACCACTAGCTCAGGTTCCCCTAGGAATGAAGTTAGAGCTAACCTTACTTTTAGTAAAATGAGCCTGCAAGTGAAAAGCATTATGAAGAAACACTGGGGTATTTTGAATTCAGATATAGAAGTTAGTGACCTTCCCAATCTGAAGAGTATCCTATGTAGACCAAGACATCCACTAGTTAACAGGTTGACAGTGAATAGAAACACAGTACCCTGTGGTCATTGCAATCAATGTATTTATATTAATAAAGAAACTAGTTTTGAGCACCCTACTACAGGACGATTTACAATTTTAACACTAACACCAACTGTGAAAGTAAAATGTCATATATATGGCTAAATGTTTAGGATGTAATAGTTACTACATAGGAAAACAAATAGATCATTTAAGGAGAGGATTAGGGAACACGTTCAACTGGTACCAGTCATTCCTTTAAGTTCTGTGCCATTCAATGTGTGTATGAAGGATTCAGAGGTGGTGATCTAATTAACAGAACTTTAGAACAAGAAACAAGATGGATCATAAGATTAAGGTCCGATAAACCACCAGAAAATCCAAATAAATTTTGAAAAGTAGAAGATTACGCAGGTAAAGAGATACTAACTGTTCTAAATTCCACATTAGTTAGGTACATTTTCCTCACAACATTATGACCATGGTATAGATGACCTATCTATATACTCAGACATATTGTAGGCATTTCATATACTTTCAACATTTGTCATAAGAAATGAACCTTTGCACACATATATTTAGTATTGAAAAGTACTGTTTATAAAAACTAATGTAAGACACCTCAGGATGCCATTCGGGATTAACAGAATATATGTGCCAAAATACTTCCCATTTTCCCCTTCCCCCTCATGTATTCCTTCCCTATATTTTCCGCTTCACCACATAAGAGTTTTAACATTTCACAATGTCTATATTTTAAATTTGGGTATCAAGGATGTAACAATTATAAAGTGCAATTAATGGTTGCTTAAGTCAGTGTGCTTATTTCCACCATTGTGGATCTGTTCAAGTTAATTATTAAGATATTGCTCTGTTTCCATATAGACGTTTTGTTGCTTCGTTTATTGTTGAAGCATTCTTCCACCCACATTTTTGTAAGTTACGTTCACATCCTGAAATGTCAAATGTCCCTGTTTATTAACGGAGATTGAAGAGACTAAGGCATGAACTAATGGACAGCTATTGAAAAGCTCGTCAGGTACTTATGCCTGTTGTAAGCCTAATCGGCTTTTTTTTTTTAAATAGACACAATGTTTCTTTGTTTTGCATTCAAGAATTAACCAGGCACATACGCGCAAGGAATACTTTGTTGTGCTGTGATTTTTAAAAGCGTTTCAGAGTCTGCAGAAAGTAAGTAATTTTGAAAACTGTTTTAACTTTTGATTTATACGAGAATAGCCTAACTAATGTGATACAAGTTTTTAACCACCTGTAAACTGTTTAGTCTACTCTGGATAGTATGAACTTCCAGTAAAACACGGAAATATCTAAAGTCACACTTTGTAAATATGTGCATTACAAGCAGTTTGGGTTATACTAACCAAGTCTGAAATGGCTTTTGATATATACTGCCTGAAAGTTCAGTACGAGATTTTCCTAAAGCACCATGAGATGATAAGTAAATATGACAAGGCTCTGAGATATACTCAATTGTTTAATATAATATAATGTATGTTATGTATGTTTTTTATGTATGTTTTTATGTATGTTTATTTTGAACTATTCAGTTCTTACTTTTAATATACCAGTATTTTTCTTAGCTGAACAAGGTAACATTCATGGAACTGAGTTTAATGGGTTACTGTATTTTTAAATGAAGGAAACATGTGATTATAGAGATCCTATCACAAGCTTTTGTTGGTTTTAAAAGTGATGTTCAAAGTTTTAGTTTGTGTAAAGAGTCTGAAGAAGCGCTTACTCATTTGGAATAAACAATTTGCTAACTTACATGGATTTATTTGTTTGAATTCCTACTTTCATTTTATTGCTCATTGGAAAGTCACGCATCTTTTTGGACTGAGTTATACCTAGAGAAATGGCCATCTTGGACTTAGTATATGTAAGTTTGTTTTTTAGACATTCAGTTGCAGCATTACGGGACTTGCTAAAGCAGTTCCCGGTATTTCAAAAGGTTACCCTTTTTAATACTGCTTATCCCAGCATTGGTCCTTTTTCTTCTTGTTCAAATCCTAGCTCATGATTAGATGAATGGTAATGAATGCATAGTAATGTGGTAATTGGATTAGTTACTGAAATATTGTATATTATCCTGTATACATTATTGCAAAGCATGTCTTGCTATTGGGAAAATATTGTATGGTATCATTGGCAAGCTCTTTGTGCAAAAAAATAAATAAAGTCCTGTGAACTCAGTGTGGGTGGCCTTTAGTTGGCTTTTTGTATTATAAGAGATCCATAACAAGATATTTGCTTCTGGACTGAACACCTACAGAGATATAAAATTACAACAAGTATGATACCTTCCATATACTTTTCAATATATTTGCAAGGGAAGAAAAAGACATGATGGGTGAGATATTATTTTAAATCTGGTCTCAGAAGAAACAAACCGACCTCTGTCTAGCACATCTGCAAAGATATGAGTTTATGCTTCAGAGTCTTAAAATTGATATTCTTTATATTTTTTGTCCTTATCTCTGAATTGGGAACTTGATAATGTGATGAGTTATATAGTGTTTCAAAGCTGACATCAGTCAGAACAAACTTTCCATTGATGCATAGTCTATATTTAGTATATTCACAGTTACATAGTTTATTTGTCAGAATGTGAGAATATGAGAAACATTATATTTTTCATACTTTTGTCAATATCTCAGTAAATGTGCATGGATGTACCATTTTGAAGGTGATGTGTCCTGTCAAGTCACCCCAGTAATTGCCTTGTACTCTTGTATAGGTATAATACCTTATGTATACATCAGATGAGTGATACAGTTAGGTTGGTTTTTTTTTTTCCTTTTTTGGTCAATATCTCTGTAATAATGCCTTTAATGCTTTGCATCATAATGGGTGACACAGACTAAAGCTGACATTAGCCCTGAGAAATTGTCAAATGGTACATGAGTTCAATCTAGTGTGGCTGTAGAGATATGATAGATTGCCTGCTTCTCTGATTATTAGTCTTATATGTTTTGTACTTGAAAAGTGAGCATGATGAAAACATGTGTGCATACAAAGAAATAAGCTACAGTTACTAGTTGTTTAGATGGTATGATTTCTGAGATTTATTGTCACTTATTTTCAAAACTAAAAACATATGCATATGATATGCAGTTAAGGTTAGTAATAAAATCTGACATGAGCTGGAATTTCAGCATGTCAAGACTAGTATCGCTACAAAGATGCATGCGTGCTGAACAGTTTTTGCATTCTTAGATTTTGTGTGGCTATTACATTCAAGAGTAATGACATTTTATTTCAATTATGCCTTTAGGAATAAAGAAAGTAAGCTGCCAGCATTCCTGGGTTTCTATGCAGTGAATGTTGAATGATAAACGCACACATACACGCACACACACACACACACACACACACACACACACACACACACACGCGCTTGTCAGCCTGTGCACACACTCATCTATATACTCAACTATGTATGTGTATGTGTATATCTATATATATATAAATATATATATATATATATATATATATATATATATATATATCTATATATATATAAATATATATATATTTGCCTTACAAACACAAGGTGCAGGGTTAGAGTCTCCCAAGAGATAATTGGCTAGGCTTAAAATGGCTCGCAAGGGCACTTAGCCTGGTATGAACCTATAGATATAGATATATATATATATATATATATATATATATATATATATATATATATATATATATATATATATATATATATATATATATATATATATATATATATAGATATATATATATATATATATATATATATATCTCCATTCTTCTTTGTTTGATTACTTCACACTATAGAGTACCACAGCATGGTAATTTTAGTTTGCTACTTCATGTTACTGTATTGATATCCAGTGCTGTTCACTGTCCATATACTCTCAGACCATCTGTATCATTCCTCTAGATTCTGAAGTACTAACACTTTGGGGAGATTCGGAAAGATTCATAATGCCACAGCTCTGACCTAGATAATGCAGACAGATTTGCATGACATGGCTGAAGGTAATTATATATAAAAGGTAGTTAGCATAGTAGCAGTATGCAAGGGAATATATGAGATAGTAAATGACTGCATAAATGACAGCCATCACTCTAATGCAGCAGCTATATGGGTGGTCATGTGACTGGAGCCATGAGCACAAGAAGGTTGCATGCCCAACAGTATGTGTTTGCATATGCTTAACAAAGTGCCTCATAGCTACAACATAGGCACTCTCTACTACAGGCAATATAGGGAGAGCATAGTAAAGTGCCAACTCAGTTTACCAAATAAATGAGGACAACAGAGGAGTTAGTAATATCAGAAATTAGGTAAGGGCAAGCATTAGAATACACACAAGGATAATATAAAATAAAGACAGGTTGGGGAGAGTGAATATTATTTATTTTTATGGAACTATGTCTATTTTCCATGTTTTAATGTGGATAGAGGGGAACTATTAAAGGAGCACATGCAGCAAAGAAGGAAGGATAGTACAGGGCAGATAGTAGGGGCAGACAGACAAACATAAAACATAGAAACTGACATATAGAGGTATGGACATATGAGGTGGTAGAGACAATGGAGACAATGGAGAGTTGGAGAAAGATTGAGGGGGACAAGTGGTGATGGGGTTTCGACAATAAATACAAGTGGCAGGGGAACAAAGTGGTACAGGACAGGGATGTATACAAGAGTCTGACTGGCCAGAGGGTAACACACATAGATATCAGTCACCTTTATGGTTGACATCATGGCCAGATGCCAGCTTTAGTGCCCTGATGAACCTGGTCATCTGGCTATGGGACTCAATCAGCAAGAGATGCTCCAGAATATGAGGATTGGTGTTCCACTTCTTGTCCACTTTTTCCATAACCAGCTGCCTCACCTGCTGATGGATGATGCAGGTGGAATTTTTCAAGCTAATCTCAAAGCAGGATCCTCTGTACCCCTCTTTTGAGAGATAGATGTTTTCAGCGAGCACTCCAAGCATCAGACAATTGGAGGACCTTCATTGCATTGCAGAGAGGCAGACCTGGGAACTGCAGTTGACCTAGGAGCAAGCACCTCAGTCAATATATACAAAAATGAACAGTGACTTTGCACATCATCAAGGACATTGTCCTGCACCACAACAGACTCTCTAAGAAAAGTAAGCAAAAAAGAAGTGATGTTTGTGAAAAAAAAATTATTGAAGCAATCACCATCATCTTACTACAGCTTGCCACAGATCAAATGCTGAAGTATCTTGCTGTGCCAGCATTTCTAAAGAATATAAGAACTACACTTCTTGATCACATCCCATAACACTTTGGACATGGGTGGCTACCTGTTATGTCACACCTTTACTACACTTCTGCACAAGGGTACAAGGAAGCAATAGGAACAGATACTGATCAGAGAAGTGTACAGGTTAACACAACACAAGGCATGACAGGTGACAGTCATGCTTGGGAGTTTACCCTGAAAGTATATAGAGGCCAATGTCAGGACAAATTACAGTCCTACTGTGGGTAATTCATCTGACGAGGAGCAGAGAACACAGACAAGACAGGGTACATTCTTGACATGGGTGGCTCACCTTAGTAGGAAACAGAGAAGAAGGTCAGGCAGGTTACATTCCTAGTTTTTAAAGGGAGCAAAAGTTTACTATATGCACATAGACTGAAAGACATACCACAGAGAACACAAGGCCTCCTGTACATAGGTCACTGAATGTGCTTTCACCACAGTGTTGATGAAAGGCAAACAATGGCAACATGAGCTCTGCTACTTCTGCTGCTGCTACTGATACTATCAGTATGCAGTAAGGTTTGCATGTTGACAAAATATTAGCAAACATACTTGTGGTCCCCAGATTTGCCTCACAGCAAGAGGGTCTCCTGTTCGATTCTCGGCTGGAGTGCAGGGAGTGCCTTCTGTCTGGAGTCTGCATGTCCTCCCCACAGTTGAATGGGCATTTGAAAGACATGCATAAATGGGCATGCCTTAGTTGAAGGTTGGATATTGAGCTGGCACCTCAGTGTTCATGAAAATCTACTGCCAATCATTAGCGGACCAGAGTTCCGCTGTGGCGACCCCTAACCAGGAAAAGCTGAAAGACAAACAACAACAACTTGTGGTCCCCAGATGTGGCAGGAGACAGAGCTAAGACATTTGCTAATGGCAGGGGCAGTCATGTACATATACCTATCCACTTATCTACATGTATATTCCACACATGAATAGATTTTTGTCATAGGATCAACAGAATGGCAGTGACTTGAAAAATTCAATGTACAGGGAACAAAAGTGCTACTATAAACCTTTTGGGACTGAGCAAGGCAGTAAATGGTGCAGGGCATCAATGCTCTGGGCAGCAATTAGGAGAGTAGTACAAGTGCGTTACAAGGTCACCAATATGATACTGGATGCAAATAAAAAAGTGTGGGATATTATATTACCATATACAGGTCCTCACCAGGAGGTGGGTTACCAGCTCAGTAGCATCTCACAAAGGTGGAGTAATTTTTGGTGTTCTTGTCTGGCTTAAGTCAGAACTCTCATACCACAGGTGTAGCTGGAGATGGAAACTGGGTTGATGACAACTGACTGGGTGTCTATAGGTGATGTACAAGGTTAGTACCTGCATGTTCCATTAGTGTAATACAATATCCCACAAGTGTGAAAGGGTTAGTCAGTACTAGTGTGAAAAAGTTAGTCAGCACTAATGTGAAAGGGTTAGTTAACAGAACACACATGGATATCCGTTGCCCAGGTACAATTATCTGGCAGCTAGTGCCGAGGATTTCTCTGGCAGTAGGTACAGAGGATTGAGGTTATGAACTGTTAATAAACAGTTTTCTATAGTCCAGGGTTTAATTTCCTCATCCTCCATTTGCCTACTATTTGACTCTGAGAAGTTCACTTACCCAAATAGTGTTCTTGGGTAAGTTAAAACTTGGGCTACACTCTGCAATTGCCTGCAATTGTCTCCAGGACAGCATGAGTAATAACTAGCTATGAACTTACTGGGGTACAGAAGTGACAACCTGTATGTAAAGGAATGTACATTGTGGCCCCCACTTCTTGTTTTAGTGTTATACTCTAGAGAGTATTATGTTTAGCATATACATCCTCAACAAGGCATGCTCCCTTATGACAACAACACAGGCTTATAAAATTATGTCTGCAATTGTAATATTTGTGCTTTATGACATGACTCTTTACCATGTCCCATCACTGCAAACAGAAATATGATGCATTATACCAAAAATATTAAAGCATTACTTTTATCCTAGTAAAACTTCCATCATTCAGTTATTTATGCTGTAGTGTACATATTCATGTAAAATACTTTTTTCGCTATTGTCTTCAATACTTTAATTTCCCTCATCTCTGCTTAATAGAAAGCACAGAATTGCTTTGCTTACCTATTATTGGAGCTTATACCCAATGTCTTCAAAACATATCCAAAATCTGCAAAACCATCTTTCCACAAACAGCTAAGTCTATCCATGTTATTTCAAGTAGTTCATGTAGTATGTCCCTCAACCAAACCAAATGGAGGATCAGGTCATGTGTACTGCTTTATTTACTCCCTATAACTGGAAAACCATCTACATCAAGCCTAATTTTCCTTTTCTATGTCACTGTCATTTTTTTGTCTTGACAGTTAAAGCAACTATGGCATAACTGAAATCAAAACAATTTGTGTACTACTGTCCTTGGTCAACACATTATAAAGCCTTACCTATTCAAGGCCTGGATATCCTGTATGTTTTTGTTAACACGTTTAGCCATCCATGTCATACCGAATGCTTGCATTCTGAAATTATTATTTCTGAAGTTAATAGTATTTATATAATAAGACATCAGTTTCCATACCACTAGAATTGTCAATGAATTCACAGTTATAAGCATTAATTTTACACTCATGTTTTATTACTTTTACTTTAAGCTAAATACATGGTTTTATAATTAAGTAACTTTGTTTATTCTTCAGTAGCACCCACCCTTCAATGAAGAACTAAAATTACAAAGCTTAACTTCTCTATAGTTAACATAAACTTATTGGACAGTTAGTTCTAAATATATAATCAAAATATTTTGTAATCATTTATTAAACATGAAGGCTTTCCAATTTGCATTTAGTGACTGCTAAGTACTTCTCATACCATGCTGATATATTTTAAGTAATTGATTCTTTCACAACAAACAGCTGCCTGAACTTTTAAAACAGAAGATAAAATGCAGCACATATTATCTTTATGATCACAACTCAAAACAAATGAGAACATCCTTACATGTATTCCCTTCTATTATTTTATTTTGAGCATCACCAAATACTAATACTAACACTACTAGTTATCACTAACAATAATAACAATAATAATAATAACAATAATTCTACATATTTAACCATATGATTCAAATTTCAGGATGACATCATAATTAGTGGGTATCCTAATAAACATAATTTATTACAAATACATAAAATGGAAATGCAAACATGAATGAGTACTCCCCTACTAATTGCTTTCACTTCATTTACAACATTTCTAATAGACCGTGTACTTTTTGTTTCCATAAGAAGATCTTTAGATTAGATCTTAATCACCAGTTCATCTTTTCTCTTCCTCGATCAGCCTTCTAGGGCACATTTAATTATTGATATTTAAACACAATTTTATTCATTGTAACTTACAATTAGACAGAGGCTTGAAACCTCTTGAACCATCTTTATCTCCTGCATTATACATAAGACTCCTTTTTCATTTGGCTTCTTCTGTCCCCACCATTTGTCTTAAACTTCCAGCAAAGTTAATGACTCACCCCCCCCCCCTGGATTCATTAAACTCTGTGCAGGAATATTCTGCACAGAGCGGATCGTGCCCGTGTAGAACAGCAGTGCGCCTTGCATATTAATGAAGGCACACTGCTGTATTCTCCATATGGACATGAGCCACTCAAGAATTGCCGTACACCTATCCCAAAACAAGTAACAGTGTCTTCGGACATTGTTGACAAAACATAACAGTGTCCATGGACAAAATACAGTAAAAACATACAAAAGCACAGCACCCCACAATGGTCCAGCACACATAATGTCCAGAATGGTATGCCAGTGTACATGCTGGCATACCAAATTAGTAAGCATGTTCCTGAAAGGAACAGTTAAACCAGTTCCCCCATGCATGACGTAGTTGTCCAGATGTCCTGCCCTAACATGCAGAAAGCAATGTGCAAACCCCTACAGTAAATAAAAATAATAAAAATATTTATTTTATTTTTTCCATCCCCAATAAAGTTTAAGAGTAGTTGAGTGGGTGTGTGCATCACGCAGCTGTGTATAGCATAGCTGAAACAGCTGAAGGAGTTAAATAGAAACATACAGCCAAAACAGTCAGAGTGAAATAGTGTAGTGGTTAGAGCAGGCACCTAGCATGGAGTCATTCATGGTTTGAGCCCCAATGCAGTCTTGTCATTGTTATATGTAAAAAC
Source organism: Protopterus annectens (assembly GCF_019279795.1). Classification (NCBI taxonomy): domain Eukaryota; kingdom Metazoa; phylum Chordata; order Ceratodontiformes; family Protopteridae; genus Protopterus; species Protopterus annectens. The sequence continues at coordinate 165,525,807 of NC_056729.1, forward strand.
AGCAGTAAAAGTATATTTTTTATAGATAGGTAGTGAATAATATATATTTGTTAACCAGGGTAGTGTAGCAGGTCCAAATGTGAACTGTCAGTGTAGTACAGATGTGAACCCCCATATAAACACAAGTGTTCCATACAGTATAGCCACAAAAGAATATAATGTAATGAAAGCACATATGGGGATGTTAGGGAAGGGAAACACACATATCATAAGATGTCATTAAGAAGAAATCAACCACACAATCCTGATAGTCCATAAAATGAAAGCTGAACAATGCTAAATTATGCTTAGCTATGCTTAGCCTGAGTAACCATTGCTTATATGTGTATGCTTAGCAATAGTCTGCATAGCTGAGTGGATTTACGTACTGGTAAGCAGTGCTTAGCATCTACTCCTTTAAGCAATATCTATCTGTGCTAAGTGGGTTTGCCTGTCACTTAGCTTAGCTCAGCATATTCAAAACCATCCAACCACGGCAAAGTGTGGGAAAACAGCCCTATTTAAACATTGCAAGCAGGAATACAGCCCATAACCAGTTGTAGCTCATCACTGCTGGCACTATGGCTGGTGTTGGTGAAGGTGTGCACTTTCAGGTACAGCGCTGGGGCATTCAGGAGTCCAGGGTCATTGTTGAACTCCTTCAGGAGTCCAGGGTCATTGCTGGACTCCTTGTAAAAGACCACGAAGGGAGACTGCTGCAGGACCAGTACTAGGGTTCCCAATACAAAGTGGAGGCCTGGGACTATCTCGCACATGATCTTACCAGTGCCACTGGTGTCCCTTGGACTGGTGAGCAGGTCTGGCACCACTTTGCTGACTTGAAGCGTAGGAAGAGGGAGATCTTGAACAAGTGGGTCCAAGATGCATGGGCAAGGAATGTCCAAGCTGTGTGTAAGTATCAGTATCAATAAGTGTTTTCCAAAGTACAGCCTGTGTATGTGATGGATAGTTATGCATTAATGTTTATCTATCTCCTGTACAGCTGCAGATGAGAGGGCTGCAAACATGGATGTCCATACCAGCAGGCTGCTAAGGCTGCATCGTGAGGCTGGTGAGTACAAATCTAGTTTGTAGTATTCATGGCAAATAAATAGAAATGAGTAGAATGTCACCTGTCAGTATTTAAAAATGGGTATGGTTTGTACTGAATAAGTGAGACATTAGCAGAGCAATAGTGATGTACAGGGTATATATCAATAAAAGTGTCAGTACTTGTCAATAAAAGTCAAAACCCCGGACTGGTCATGTTTACTCTGGTATGTGGTGGCATGAATCGAAATGTATACAGTTTCTGCACAGCAAGTATTTCTCTGACAGCATTAAATAACCAAGGCTCATCTGACAAATATTGTGGAGTTGTAAAACAGGAGATTAACTATATGAAATGTTCCATGCACCAAGATCTGACACCTGAATAGTAATGTTGTGTTAACCAATGTTTTCCAGACTGTGCTATGTCAAAGTATGAATAAACAGTATAAGAACTATCTGCCATGCGTTAATGTCAGAATTACAAGGTCAGATTATACAGCCAAGAAAGTATTAGACAGAAAACAGTCAAATAAGAGACAACGTTTCTCAATTGCTCAGTCTGATGAAACACAAGCTTTATTTTATTTTATGCACAAACTGGCACAATTTGAATCCCAGGAATGGTAGTAAGCTGTATGCATATTTTCATCCAGGAATATGTAAATATGTATAGAAAGAGTCGAGTAGTGTTAACAGAAATTTCCTCCACAGGTCTGCCAAGTAAGAAAAGGTATATCTTAGCTGTAAGAAGGCTGTAATTATACACTGTGTACAACAACCACTGTCCAAGCCCAAGGCTGAAAATGACAGCAAGATAAGAACACACACAAAGTAGTGTTCTTCAAGAAATGTCCCTCAAGTGTTATGCTGTCAAAGCTATTGGGCACTGCTGGCAACAACCAGGGTGACTAATAGAAATCAAAGTGGAGTATGGCAGTAGCGCACACACACACACACACACACACACACACACACACACACACACACACACACACACACGCACACACACACACACGCACACACACACACACATTATGAGTGCACATATGTAATCTTTACCATGTGAATATGGGTAGAAACAGTCAGGTAGTGTTAAGAGAAATTTCCTCCACAGGTCTGCCAGGTAAGAAAAGGTATAAAGTAACTGTAAGAAGGCTGTGATTATACACTGTGTACAAACATACCACTACCCAACCCAAGGCCATAGGTCAATATAAAGTTAGTTAATACCTGGAGAGTGATGATTAGAGCAATGATTATTAAAGTTGTGAGCAATTGAAGCCTATACAGTTGTTAATTGACATCTCTCTCTCTCTCTCTCTCTCTCTCTCTCTCTCTCTCTCTTCCCCAACCTATCTGCACCAATAAGCTAAACACATAAATCAATGGGTATGTTTTTCACTAAACCTACAGTTGAGACATGTGTGCTATTGTTCTACAAATATTTAAATGTTTGACTATTAACATTACTTGTTCAAATACTATCATTGGTGGCCTATTGTTATCAATGTAACCTGCATACCGTTATAATGCCCACTGTGGTTCCATATATGCATGTGTTCTGTTTGCTATGCAACTGTTCCATATCTGTTGTTTAGGGTAAATGGGAATACCTATGCATGCTGTTATAACTAATCGTGGAATGTGTTTTTCATGACTAACCAACATATATTATCAAACTGCAACACCATAGCACATCTGGGAAGGATGATCCCAGTGGATCCGCCTGTGCCACCACAAAAGCCATGGCACCAGGCCCCAGCATGTCTGGGACCCAACCCTGGACCTCCTCATCTGGTGGTCCTGCACCACCTTCGGGTAGAACCACATCAGGGGATGGGGCCTGTCCCTCCTGGGAGTAGGTGCAGACAGGACACTTTCACCCATAGTCAGGTCCGGGGATTGGTGTGTAGTAAGCTTCAAAAGGAGTTCAGAGATCTACTATGCCAGCTTGAGGGCTGCATGGTGCATCTTAAGGGTCAACCTGCCGCTTCTGCTCAGCCCCCAGCACAGCCACCTTTGGGGCTGTGAAGGTTCAGTGGTGGCTGCCCATGGGTGGGGACCTCAGTCCCACTGTATGCATTTGGGGGCTCATGGGCATCCAATTCCCAACCACCCTCCTCGTCCAAGGTGTTTACCCCATATGTGTCATATACCACCCCTGTATGCTGTGTTGATGTTGTCTGTCTTGTCTGTCTTCCTACCCAACCTGCCTCCCCAAATATACCTACTATCCTTCCCCAACATCCCAGTCTCATCTTATAAAAAAAAAAAAAGCCAATCTCTTCCCACAAAACAATGTCACCCCATACATAGCTGTCAATTTCACAAGTGTGCACTGGGCACATGTAATCTGGTCTAATTGGCTTAACTACATAGTACTGTTGTCCTCAACCCTCTTGTCTGATTGTCCAAATTCACCTCCAAATTTTTTACAAATGCAACAGCTGTTACTGTATCAGAAATGGACAGCTATGGACCTCCCTACACCTGGCCTGCCATCCCTAGCTATCTGTCACATAGTTTTTCCCTCTGCTTGCCCCTTTTTCACCACTTTCCTATCACCCCTTTTTTCTTTTCTCTTAAAGAAATTAGTGTGGGGGTAAGTGGGAATAAACTGCAGTAAGCAGCATTAAGCGGCAGTAAGCAAGTTAGCGCTATGCTAAGCGATGCCTACATAGATTAAGCAGTTTCCCATTTAACCGTGTGTTGGCATCACTTACCATCATGCAAACCTGCTTAATACTGCATAAAACTGCCTTAATCACCCTGTGTCCATCAGCCAATGTTCTGCCCATCAACAAAATAATCAGCCCTGACAAGTCTTGAACCCAGGACCCTGTACACCATACTCAGAACAATTTATCACTACACCATTTGAGATGTAACAATGAGTGCTCTTTTTTTCAAATATATCATTCAGTACAGGTATAGACTGGTAGGGAACAAACACTGTGGAATCAGTCCTATTTAGTATATATAAATATACACATATAGATGTGTAAGGTGATAGATAAATATTAAAAGGTATATACATCAGATATATGGAGCTATACATATAAAACAAATATGTATAGAATATATACATATATATTGTCATATAAACATATGCATAGATATCAAAAAAGAAATATATATATATATATATATATATATATATATATATATATATATATATCAGTATAGATATATCTAAAAGAAATATATATATATATGTGTGTGTGTGTGTGTGTGTGTGTGTGTGTGTGTGTGTGTGTGTGTGTGTGTGTGTGTGTGGTGAAGCATATATATGGAAACGTAGATACATACTAAACACATATATATATATATATATATATATATATATAAATATATATATATATATATATATATATATATATATATATATATATATATACATATATATATATATATATATATATATATATATGTAGTTATATAACGCGCAGTGCAGCCACACCTTAGAGCCATAGCTATCAACCTCTTAGTGCAGGACTAATGTACAAAGGCTATACAAAGGGTGGGAAATGGGCCACATATAGAGACATAATCAGAATATTGCTGTCATAACTGAACAGTCGTACAGCAACAGGGGGTTTATCAGCAGAAACTTCAGAAGGATATGAGGATGGGAACTGACATGTATGCTATTATTCACTGCCATAAATCCTTGGATCATAACAATGATTTCCCAGACAAATTCAAATAAAATGTGGAACAGAACCAAAGTATGGGCCAAACACCTGGACATTCTGCAAACAGCCTAGCAGTGGAAAGTTATGCTCAAAACCTTTTAATGCAATGAATCTGGAACATGCCAGACAAAACTAGGGGATGAAGGCATGACAATAGACACATATTCAAATTATGTGAGTAGATAAGCTGAGAAAGTTGTTGTACTAACTCTATAACTGCTAACATATATTGACAGAAATATCACAAGTCTGGGACTCAAGTACTCATTATGTAGTGACCCCAATTCTTACATCATCCCACTGATATGTCAGGAATACACAACAGTGATGGGGACCACACCAAAGGTACTGGCCACACAACTGTACGTCCTATGAATATATGGACATACCAGAACAGTAGGGAAACTGCACTGAGTTTCCAAGCATTGTCCATACTACAAGCAGACTGACATAACATTACCCAAGTCCAGCTCTGGGGTTCTACACATGCATTTTCAAAGATAACATGCACTACAGGGATATTAGTATTTACAGATGGCATTCCCCAGAGTCCCTGACCAGCGCAGCATGCACTGTCAGACAGAAAGAGTCCATGCCACTCACATGTACACCCCCACCTTACACAACCCAAAGAACATATGCACACTATACGTCTACACAATCCTCACAGTCTGTTAACAATGGTCAGAGATACACAGACACAAGCAAATAAGATCACAGGTGAGGTACCCTACAGCTGTCTTTGAGTGCAAACTGGAGACATCCTCCAAGGCTCAAGTACTAAAACAGGCAATGAAGATCCAAAAGGATGCCAGAAATCCAAGTAACACGACTCCACAGCCACCAGGAACAAAAAACCAAAAGCTGATGTAGAATGTGAAAATCCTTTATTCAAGTAGGTCCAAGAGAAAATAAACACAAGCGCTTTCACTCAGGGTAATCCTGAGCTTTTTCAAGTGAGTACAAAAGCATTTGCAGAAGCCAAACCTTTTTATATAACCATGGCTAACACTTTAATTGAAAACAGGTGTTGTCAATCAGTTGTTCGGTTCCTTAAAGGGGCTTTGCATTAATTAGAACTTGAAATAAAAACTTATATTGTTAAATAATATATATATATATATATATATATATTTAACAGCTGGGTTATACATATATAATTACAAAACATTAAAAACGCTGTTTCAAATATAATAGAATCAAAATTAAAATAGTTTAAAATACTGCTACTGAAAACGTTGAAAATCCATAAGTTTTGATGAACCTGGGAGATAGAATTCTGTTAGAAGTGTGAGGGAGCATTTTGTTTAATGTTAGTTTGTAATAGGAGTCTTGGTTCTTTTTCATAATTCACATCAAAAAAGGCACCCTAGGACCAAGTGTCAGGTTATCAAACCAAAGGAAAAACAGCGTGGGAGCTAGAGAAAAGGAAACTAGTGAATCTTGGGTCCCTGAGTCATATGTTCTGATAAAATGCGCAAGTGCCAAGTGGTAGTGAAAGAAGGGCGTGGTGTTTGTAAACATGGGACAACAAAACTGATTAGTTAGGATGGAATAACTATAATCATGCCCTTCTAAGCTTTAATACGGGTTTAATGCTAATAGTCCCGTTCAATCCAGGTGGTCTCCCTGCGTCTAACCTTAATTGCCATACTAGCTCACGGTACTCGAGGGTGGATTCCCAGTCACCACCCCTGAGATCCGGTTCCACTTGTTCTAAAACAAAGAATTTGATGATGCAACCTGGGCAAAGAAGGGAATGCTTAAAAAAAGCATTAGTTTCTTTCTGTTTAGCCATGTCATATAATTGTTCGTAGATCTGTCTCCTGAATTCTCTTTCAGTCTTCCACACGTAGAAACTCGAACACGTGGTACAAATACCCAGGTATACCACCCCTTTGGTTCCACAGGAGTAGGAACCAGTTGGTTTCATCCTAAAGCTCCTAGATGGAATGTACACGGATTCGACGTTCATTAAAGCATGGCATTGGCCACAAGAGCCACATTTGTAAGTGCCCATCTTAGATTGTTTCACCTTCTTTTTGTTATCTGGTTTCCTTTCAAAAATTTCTTTGAAGTTAATGCCTCTTTTTCTAACGAAACTAGGTCTGGGGGCTAAAAGGTCCTTAAAGTCTTCATAAAGGGCTAGGACCGGCCAGTAGTTTCTGACGGTTTCCTCCATTTCTTTGGAACTAGATGAATAGGTGTATATAAAGCTGTTTGTAGGGTGTTTGGATACTCTGGAAGTTGATGGGATTGCCAGCTCTGGTCCTTTTCCCAAAATAGGTGTGTATAAGGTTTTCCTCAATACTTTGATCTCATCAACTAAACCCATAAACATTTCTAGGGGATATCCTCTTTCCAGGAATAAGGCTCGCAAGGTTTTGACTTCAAACTCAAAGTCCTCATCAGTGCTACAGATTCTACTCGCTCTTATGAGTTGCCCTTTAATGATTCCCCTTTTCTGATATAAGGGATGTGCACTATCAAAGTGTAACAATGAGTTAGAAAAGGTGGGTTTGCGGTATAATTTAGAATGGAAAGTATTCTGGTTGAAATCCTTGAACAAGGTAATGTCCAAGTAATGGAGCTCTTAAGGGCTAGCAGTGTATGTAAATTGTAGAAAACCAGTCGAGGTGTTGATGTATTGGAAGAATTCTTTGAACTCACATTCTGAGCCTCCCCAGAGGATGCAAATGTCGTCCAGGTAGCGTCTGTAAAAAAGGATGTGTTGCTGCCAGGGGGGTATCAAGACAAACGTGTGTTCCCATTTATGCAACACCACGTTGGCATAAAATGAGGCACAAGATGCCCCCATGGTGACCCCTTTACGTTGCCTGAACAGTTCACCGTTGAAAAAAATAAAGTTGTTCATCAGGACCATCTCCATCAACTCCATTAGTAAATTTGTAAGCTTATTGTTGAGGCTGGTTTCATTACTGAGAAATTCTGTAAACCAGTCTAGACCTTCTTGGTGAGGAATACTCGAAAAAAGGTCTTTAATATCTATGGTGATCATGATCAAATCAGGCGAAAAACAGGAAACAGGAACATCATGGAGAAAGTGCCAGGAGTCCTTGCAAACATGGCTGAGAAGGGGCATAAAAGCCTTGGTTAAGTGATCAATGAATTTTCCAGTGGGCTCAGTGACACCTCCCGCACCTGATACTATAGGTCTGAACCTTAAAGGATAAGTTCCCTTATGAATTTTGGGAATCCCAAACATGACCGGTATCTTGGGTTTTTCTTCATGCAAATAATTATATACCCTCTCATTTATTGCTTGCTGTAATAAAAGATCTTTAACATAGTAGCTGATCTGAGCGAAAGCAATGTTGACTTCATTTCGGGATACCATGTCGTATTGTTCGTTGTCCTGGAGCATAGAAAAAATGTGTGCTTCATATTCACTAGTAAACATGAGCACCACCTTTCCACCCTTGTCCGGCTTCATAATCCTGACATTTTGGCTAGGTTTGGCTTCTACAAATGCTTTTGTACTCACTTGAAAAAGCTCAGGATTACCCTGAGTGAAAGCGCTTGTGTTTATTTTCTCTTGGACTTACTTGAATAAAGGATTTTCGCATTCTACATCAGCTTTTGGTTTTTTGTTCTTGGTGGCTGTGGAGTCGTGTTACTAAAACAGGCAATCACATTTTACATGGAAAAGCAGTGTTAAAAGTACTATTTTAAAAGTAAAATGTGTGGTAAATTATTTTGTCACCACGGTAGTGTAGTTGGTGTACAATGGAAGTATGAGTGCATATAAGATGTGAAACCACCCATGTATAAACAAGTGTCCCATACAGTATAGTCACACCCCTTGCTACTGTAATGACAGCACATATAGGCATGTTATATAAAGGAAATCATATATACTTGCCCAGCAACAAAATAAACAGCCCTTGAACACAGGAACTTGTACACAATAGTCACAGGACTTAACCACTAAGCCATCTGAGCTTCAAACATATGCGGTACAGGCAGTTTACCATTGGGAATGAACACTGTGGAATCAGTAATGATTCAAATGATATATATATATATATATATATATATATATATATATAGATATACACACACACACACACTTATATATATATATATATATATATAGAGAGAGAGAGAGAGAGAGAGAGAGAGAGATACATTATTTGTCAATAACTTGAAGCACTGTCAGACCCCAGAACACCTCAGTACAACTCTAGACCAAGCCAGATGAAGTGGGGGGACAAGTCTATGGACATAGAAACACATTGGTAATGATACAAAGGCCACTGGCATCTTCTGCACCCCCCCCCCACACACACACACACACACACACAGTACAACTAATAAGTACACAGTATGCTGGTACAAATCCAGGACAGGCCATACATGATGGCCAGACATACACTGAACTTTCAGCAATATAACTGAAATGACTTGAAGATAGTAAAATGAAAAACAACCAGTCAGTAATCCACACAAATGTTTTAATGTGTTTTGCCTTCAAGTATAACAACATTACAAAACGTGCTTGCCTTAAATACAAGAAGCAATTAGCACTTAATTATGTATTTAATTAAACAGCCCCAAATTACACTCCACAGTTAACCCCCTAATGGATAAAGTATCAACTGTTACACTGTAAATTGATTCTTAACATAACAATGGTTCTGTTATATGTGTTCTATCAAACTGAGAAACAGACCATTTCCAAAAAAGTACCTTGTAACCCACTACCTCCCCCATGGTGAAATGTATGAAAATTTACAGCTATAGACCTGTTGTCCTTCTAATTAGTAATATCTCCCACATGTTCTAACAGCCTAATAGTAAAACATGTCTCACTATTCCGCACTCCAACCTCTTGACTGTACAGGGTCCACATGTTGTCCAGCCTTTGCACTCATATGTATGGCCCCTACTCACAACATGTGTGAGATTCCACAACATCACTGGGATGATAGCAGGAATGACAGCACTAAATAATGATATACCTTACCTATCTACCTCTTACTGCATGACATCTGGACAAAGCCTGACATATAAGTGGAGGACAGAAGACCAAACAAAGGGCCATGTTAGATATATTGCTGTTATACACTGAGAAAGTTGCTGGTGTTACAGGGTTGGTTGCAACATATATTTTCTGAGGGATATGAAGTAAGAAATACAAATGGATGTTGCCATTTCTGGATAGCAATTAGCAGAGTATGTCACTGATTTTCAAGGACAACACCTGTCTGGGGAACAGACCAAACATGACAGGCAAACCTCTGGCCATTATATGGATAGCCCTACAGTTGAGAATTATGCATACACATAACTTTGTCAGACTGAAATCCATGCATAACTAGCATGTGGACACAAACTCTGTAAAACTAGCAGTATTCAAACCATATAACAGCAATACTCACATTCTGTCCCTAAGTCTGAAACCTTCACCATTTAGTTGGCTTGTCTCCACAAGTCTTATTGTAAGAGTTATTCCCACCTGCTGTCTGTAACACTCTGTAGCTTACACCTCCAGGATGTCTTCCTCACAGGCAAGTTAAAGGGACAATGCCCACATGAAATACTCAATTATAGGAGTGTATTGCCATGACATTGGCTATTGGAAGAACTATCCATTATATGGATAGCCCTACAGTTGAGAATTATGCATACACATAACTTTGTCAGACTGAAATCCATGCATAACTAGCATGTGGACACAAACTCTGTAAAACTAGCAGTATTCAAACCATATAACAGCAATACTCACATTCTGTCCCTAAGTCTGAAACCTTCACCATTTAGTTGGCTTGTCTCCACAAGTCTTATTGTAAGAGTTATTCCCACCTGCTGTCTGTAACACTCTGTAGCTTACACCTCCAGGATGTCTTCCTCACAGGCAAGTTAAAGGGACAATGCCCACATGAAATACTCAATTATAGGAGTGTATTGCCATGACATTGGCTATTGGAAGAACTACACAGCTGCTCTGCATGCAATTAACAAGTGGTGAAAAATTGGTGCACAGGCCATCACTTGGTCAAGAGTATTACCTACAAAAGGCAGGCTGCCACCTATTCAAACTAGCTGTTTACCAGTAGTCGACAATGAACAAACAAAAAGAACTGGAGCAACTTTGTGATATAATCCACTGCACTGTAAAGAAAAGAAAGGTATGTGAAACAAGTAAGCATGTAATTGAATGTAGTATGTGTTTTCTAATAATGGAAAATAGGAGTTTGAAAGAATCATGTCTCAACAAGACTTGCTGTAGTGATGTCCTGCTGAACAGCACCTATGGCCATAGCATCTGACTCTCTCTGCTGTGACACAGAACACAGCTCAGGACCCTGTCTCACCCCAGGAAAGGACAGCTCACATATGAAAACCACTGGAGTGCCTGTCAAACACTACTGACTGTACCACTGCTAGGTCAGCTACAGGGATATTGTACATATCTGTATGTTACCTGTGAATATGAGTATGATGCACGTTTGTCAAGTAAATCTAAGAGAACTATATAGAGCATGTGCATAAGAAAGTACTGTTGCAGAAGTGTGTGTTGAGCTGGATGTGATATAGCAAATTCATACCATTCAACTGTACAATGTTCTGCTGGACAATAAGCACATTTGTGCCTGATATCTATAGTCACATACACATGCAGTCGTGTTATGTCAGACAAACCATTGGCAAGTCTGTGAGCACTGACATTGTAACATAATAGCCTAGTTATGACTGTTGGACATCAGCCTTAGTTATCACTATGATGTCAAAGCCGACTGTGCAATCAACCTAATTATGTATGTTGCAGCTATATTCATGCAGTGTCAGTATTGATGTGCCTTTGTCACCCATGTATGTGTGCCATTGTCCAGAAGTCCTGCTATAACAGGTTGAAATGTATGACTGAGCAACAAGACTGCAAATGCAGTGTGCCATACTAACATAGAACGGAAATGTATACCAGGTATCACCTGGGCACATGTATGTATGTGTATGTTCAGCTGTAAGGCACAAAACAAATAACATGGGTTGCAAGCAGTCAGGTAGATAGGTTGTGCATGTTGTACATGTGTGTAATATCAGTTTCAGTGCGTACAACAGACATAAATGTATGCAGCTACTGCTTGTTGCATTGCCTTGACACCAATATGGGTACTAGAATAGGCATAATTATCAGATTGTAATCAGAGAAGTGTCCATCTGTGTCATAACCTTCTGTCCATGCCTCCCGCTAACAGCTATATGAACACCTATGTACAGTGGATATCAAAAGTGTACACACCCCATGTTGAAATGCCAGGTTTGTGTGCTGTATGAAAATGAGACCACAGATAATAATTTCAAAATATTTCCCACCTTGAATGTGACCCATAACCTGTACAATTCTATTTGAAAACAAAGACATCTTATAGTGGACAATTTAAACATAACATATGTACTATATGCTAGTTGCATATATGTGTACACACATAGGGTAATACCTTGTTGATGCACCTCTTGCTGTAATCACATCATTCTGTCTTCTTGGGTACACACAAGCCATCGATTAAAGAGACTCTGATTACCCACAAATAATGTTCAGCTTTCCTACAAGGATTTATTTGACATTTACCCAGTTGCCTGCTAAAGCAAAAGCCATGTTTTGCAGAGAGTTTACAAAACATCAAAGGGATCTCAGTGTCTCAGTGTAGAAAGTCATCAGTCAGGAGAAGAGTAGAAAAACAGTCCACAAGACTGGATATACCATGGAATACAGTGCAGACAGTCATCAAACAGTGGAGAACATATGAGATAACAGTGATGCTGATAACAGCTTGGACGTCCATCAAAAATAGATGAAATGACAAGATGACAACTGGCAATGGAGGCTGACCGGGGATCTACAGCAACACTGAAGGAGCTGCAGGAATGTCTGGCAAGTCCTGGGTGTGTACCACATGTCAACAATTTTCTGTATTCCCCATATGTCTAGCCTATCGGCCAGGGTAGCAAGATGGAAGTCTTTTTATACACAGAAAAACATCCAGGGCTGCAAACATTGCCAAGCACTACATCATGTCTCCCAAAAGCATGTTAGAAAATGTGTCATGGTCTGATGGGACCAATGAACCTTTGGCCCACAATTCCAAAAGGTATGTCTGGCACAAAGCAACAATTTGCATCACAAAAATAACAACATCACCCCGGTGAAGCATGGTGGTGGCAGTATCATGCTTTGGGGTTGCTTTTCTTAAGCTGGAACTGGGCCTTTAGTCAAGGGGGGAGGGAATTATGAATGGTTCCATACAACAATCATTTTTGTCCTAAAACGTATAGTCATCTACTAGAAAGCTGAATATGAAGAGGGATTTTACCTGTCAACATGACAATGACCCCAAGCATCTATCCCAATCAACAAAGGAATGGCTTCACAAGATGTAAAGTACAGTTTGGGCATGCGCTTGCCAGTGCCTAGACATATATCCAAGAGTACATCTGTGTGTTGACCTGAATAGGGCTGTGCACAAGTGATGCCCTCACAAATTGACACAACTATTTCCAAGTAAAAATGTGCCATGATGTTAGACTCCAATTCAAGATGAATGAATGCTGTAATCATCTCAACAGATCCTTACACAATGTATAAGTTTAAGAGTGTGCACACTCATTCAACCGGCTCATTTACTGATTTTTATTTGCATATGTTTTCACATAGATGATGTTTTCAATTGAATTGTACGGGCTATAGGTCACGTTAAAGGTAGAAATTGTTTTGAAATGAGTTATTGTGGTGTCATGTTTCAATTAAACAAATACCAGGTACAGTAACAGGGGTGTGTATACTTTATATCCACTGTAGCTGTATGGACTCAGCAGTACCTAACCTGTAAAACCAGCCTCCACCAAGCTAGAGTAATCCCCTTTGGTGGACAGAAGCAATACACAAACCACATAATAGGTTGCTATATTGGCTGTACAGGGATACATAGGTGCAGGCAACAACTTGGAAGCAAGTCCACCTCTATCTGAGCAAGCATGTAAGTTCACAGGTAACTGTAAGGCTAACTATGTCTAAAAATCAGACATATCCACACCACCAAGGCCAGTCACAAGGGTGTCTCCACATATGTTGTCAGGCTCAGAGGCACAGCACAATTCACCCTGTACTGGTGGTAAAGCACACCTCATACACACATGCCATGGCTACAGGCAACCTGCATCAGACAGGTTAGGTGGGAACATCACCCCCCTCTTCCCCCATTTGGATAGTGGGATATGCACATCAACCGCACCCCTCCTCTCATCAACTATGAGCATGTACATATTGCATACTGACGGCAACAACAGCAAGTCTCCAGTTGCCCTAATAACATCCCTGTCTGCCTCCTACATTAACTCAGGAATGTGCTCACAGCTCCATCATACACTATAGTCAAACACATGGCCACTGTCATCGCTCTACACAGAAATGAAAGGGGAATAGAGGATTATGCAATTAACTGTATATCATTGGGAGGAATATGACACATTAGGGCCAGGAATGCAATGCAAGCTGATATTGTTGTGATAGAGTAGAGGGTTAGGGTGTAGTTGTGAGTGGTGTCAACTGATATCCACTGTTGCTGTGCAATTTGACAACTATATGAGGTCCTGTGATGTGTTCTCCTGTTTATGTCTTCCAGATGCAATACAGAGGCCAAGACTGCCTGCCTTCACTGAGGCAGAAACGTCAATTATCATTGAAGCTGTTACCCAACAGCATGCAGTACTATTCAGCAGAAGACCACAATATCTGTGGGGGAGGACCACCCTGTGGAATTCTCTTGTCCACAGGTTAATGATGTCGGCCTACATGGCCAAACATGCAAGCAGGTCTGGCATCACACTACCAACCTCATACGCCACGCCCAGTGAAGGGCTGCTGCCGTAGTGAGGGACCCCCCTAGCCACAGGTGGGGGCCCAGCCATCCAGGTCCCACTGACACCCACCGAGGAGCTCCTCACCAACCTTGTGGCACCCACCCAAAACATCCCACAGGAAGCTGAAGAAAGCATTGTGGAGGTGGGTTGCACCAACACAATGGATGAGGAGTATGCAGGTAAGGCTCCAGTGCACATTACTAGAATACTGTTGCATATCTAGTTGTATCTGTATAGTATTTACATGCATATGTCAGATAAGACAGTAGTTGTTGATGGTGTTTAATAATGCACAGAAGTGCACATCTATAGTGTGGGGTAGCATATTTTGTAGTATTGGGGGTTGTACTGTTAATCTGCAGAAATGCTGCTTCCACCCTGTGCCATGGCCACATGAGAGTCTGCTGACAGTAGCTCTCTCCCGCAACTATTTAGGCCCATCAGGTCTACATGTGGGACAGCAGCCTGTTGCTGGTGAGTATAGAATTATTTTCTTGTGATTTGACAATACCCCGTGCATGTTAAGGCCATGCTATTTTTCATGCACACAACTATCACACCTACCCATAATGCATGATGTGCATGTTCACTTTTGTTGGTGTTAACTGCAGTGCATCACAGGGGTCACCATGGGGGCATATCCGAAGGGTATGTAACATTCCTGTAGCATACCTCATAATTTGTCAGTGCAGGATGTCTGGACAGAGACCAACAAAATGGGGGGACAAATGGGCTACAGTAGGGACATGTATGAAATATTAATCTTATACAGTGGATACAACAGTGTACACACCTCTATTAAGATGCCAAGTGTTTTTGATATATATATATATATATATATATATATATATATATATATATATATATATATATATATATATATATATATATATATATATATATATATATATATATATATATATATATATATATATATATATATATATATATATATCTATATATATATATATATATATATATATATATATATATATATATATATATATATATATATATATACAATGACAGACCACAATATTACATTCCACACCTTTTCCAACCTATAATGTGACCATAACATGAACAATTGACTTGTAAAACAAACAGATATGTTAGTGCTCCAAATATGGGGTATACAAACCTTACAATACGTTGGATGCATATGTGTGCACACCCTCAAAATAACATATTGTGGAGGCAGCTTGTGATGGACTGAAAGCATTCACTCTACTTGGGTACACACCTGCCATCAAGTACAGGGACTCAATGTAACACAGACTAATGGTCTGCTGTCCAAGCAGTATGTTCATGACATAAGAGTCTGCTGTCCAAATAGTATGTTCATGACATTTGCTCAGTTGCCTGCAACAGAAGCAGCCATGGCTTGCACACATCTTACCAAGGGTCAAAAGGATCTCATATCTGAAAGGTATCAGTCAGGAGTAGGGTACAACAACATTGCCACAGCATTGCATATACCATGGAACACAGTGCAAACAGTCATCTACAGGTGGATTGAGTATGGGACAACAGTGCTGTTAAAAATAACCAGATGTGCCTCAAAAACAGATGACAAGACCTGTTGAGAACTGGTCAGGGAGGCTGCCAGGAGACATGCAGCAACACTGAGGGAGTTACAGGAATCTCTGGAAAGTACTGCTCATGTACTACGTGTGGCAACAATTTCCTGGATTCTACATAAGTGTGGCCTGTGGGATAGGGTAAGTAGACGGAGGCATTTACCCACAACAAACACCATCCAGGTCTGTGTACAGGTAGAAAAAACATAACATCATGTCTCCCAAAGGCATGTGTTGCAATGTATAATGGTGTCATGAGACCAAGGTTCAAACCTACAGGCAGTATTCCTAAAGCTATGTGTAGTGCACAAGCAACACCTCACTTCACTTGAGGACCACCATCCACACGGTGAAACTTGATGGTGGCAGTGTCCAGCTTTAGGGTTGCTGTTCAATAGCTGGAACTAGGTCTGTATACATGATGGAGGGACTTCTGAACAGTTCCAAATAACACTCACGTGTGGGTCAAAGCCATCAAGCATCTGCAATACAGTTGAGGATGGAGAGGGGTTTCAGCTTCCAACACGACAATGAACTGAAGCATACATCTAAAGCCAGCTAAGAATGGCTGTATCTGAGCCGAATCAGGGTTATAAATTGGGCCACACAATGCCCAGACTCAGCATCAATAGTAAATCCCCAGTGTGACCTCCAAGGGCTGTGCACATGAGCTGGCCTTGCAATCTGACAGAGTTGGGTACCTTTGTAGGGAATCCTGTCCAAATAATTCCAAGTGAAGATGTGCCATGCTAATATACCACTTCCCAGGAAGAGTGACCACTGTAGTTCAATTAACCTGTGCTTCAACAAAGCATTGGTTTAAGGGTGTTCATACCTATGCAACCACCATATTGTATGGATCTCATTCAGTATCTAAAAACTAACACATTAGTTTGTTTCTTGATTGGATTGCAAAGGTCATATGTTAATTATGAGGTGTGTAATGTTTTCAAATGCAGTAATGTGGTCTCATTTTATATCATACAAGAGGATGGTGTGAACGCTTATCATATCCATGTTAAACGTAGAAAGTCATTGGTGTAACTGGATTTGATTGCACATACATTCACTGCTGTTGATGAAATCTGCAAATCAAATGTCAGTCATTAATTAGTGACATCAGTCCTCATATCACCCCAGTTATGTGTCAGACAAACACATAAGGGTTATGAGGAACAGAGCAAACATAAGTACCAGACATCTACACATTCAGCAATGATTTGTACAATTGTGAGGTATGGTCTACAGTAGATGCCCATGTGCTATAGAGGTGCACAGCAATAATGTATACATGGGTGCAGTGAATGCTAGGGGAAGGGACGTCACATAATAACAAAACTCATACATCCTGGAGATGTATATATGTAGTAACAAGGATTAAGAATGGCTGCAATGCATGGTGTTGAGGGCCATGTGTCATGCATGTCAACTGTTGGGTAATGTGAGGTATGTGTAATATCTTTGTGCCACCTCACCTGTAACTGTTTGTGTGCCTGTGTGTGTGTGTGTGTGTGTGTGTGTGTGTGTGTGTGTGTGTGTGTGTGTGTGTGTGTGTGTGTGTGTGTGTGTGTAGAAGTAAACCATACTGTACAGGCATTAAATTAAATATATTGTCTTCCCCTCACAGGTGGCGATGGGAGTCTCTGCAGACTCTGACAATGATGATAGGCATAGTGAGGCACAGGCAGGGTTGTCAGAGGCAGTTTTGTCCACCACATCCCTGCAGACAGTCACAATGTCCACACATACCCCATTACCAGTGGCCATAGATGAAGGACAGTTGGAGGGTGGTGCCATGGGACAGGAAAGTGTGGTGACTATGGCCAGTGTGTCTGTAGATACCAGCCATAGCTGTATAACCAGTGAGGTCCCACACAGGCAGACAGACAGGGGTGTTCATAGGAGGACTGCTGCCTATCATGCCCCTGCCACAAGTGCCACAGCAGGTGTCACCAGACACATGTTTCAGACAATCATGGAGACACAAGCACGTATAGAACATCACACCAGACAGAGTCTCAAGGTCCAGATGGCAAATTTTCCTGCTATGTGTGACAACAACTGTGATCTTGCAGATGCCCACCATTATTATGCCAAGGTCATGGATAGATGGTTGGGTGAGATGGTGACAGTCGACCGTGGGATGTCTGTGTTGGAGCATGTGGTGGGAGTTGACTGTCAGCCACATGGACATAGGACACACCACGAACAGCTGAAGGTCTACGTGGCCATGCAACATCTCACTCCCGCTCCCGCTCCCATAGTGGCAGCACCAGAAGCGCAACTGCAGGGGGGTTGCTGTACACACCACAACTTAGCAGGCCATGGGCACATGGTCCTGGTTGGTCCCAACAGGGATGCAGATCCAGCAGACAACAGTCATCATCAGGGAGTAGTACTGCATCTAGCCTTGTGCTTGCTGGTGTCAATGGAAACCCTGGCAGGCCCAGTTCCCGTGTCCATGGCTGGATACAGTGAACTGTACACCCTGCCATGTATGGTCCTCAGGTGTCCAACATACCCCGTATAGTGCAGTACATGGCAGAACTGTGTGCATCCATACACACACACACACACACACACACACACACACACACACACACACACACACACACACACACACACACACATCACCATCACAGCTAGGGCACAATCATACTTACACATACCACCACTGCACAACCCATTTAATACACAACCCCCTAACCCACACATGTAGTCAACCAATTGGCTCAGCCTAGGCCTCTGGCAAACCCACAGCACACCCTGTGCATATGATAAAACCTGTGCCACATCCCTGTCATCCATACCATCGATGCAGGAACATGTTAATATAGTTCTGATGCACAGGGTGAATTTAGTATAGTTTATCAATGTAATGCTGTGTAAAGTATTGCCAGCCAGTATGTTTAATGGTTACATGACAGAGTGTGCAGCTGTCCAACCATGATGCATTATTGCTGTTATTAACACTGACTGAATGTGGTCTCCATAATGTATTCTGTTTGTGTTCTAGGTGTCTATGTGTCAGGAGGATGTAGCCCTGCAGTCCTTTTGTACAAGGGGTATGGCAGTGTGGTAACACATTGTCTGTGTCATATCCAGGGTACAGCTGTACACAATTAACAGGTCTGTATGACAGTTATTGCATGTGCCATATGGCTGATAGAGCTGAGGGGTGTATACAAGTAAGGGCATGGTGGCTGATGTCAGCAGCTCTTGTACAGTGGACAATAGTAAGTGTACTGGGTGGCACACACCAAATGTTTGTGAATACCACACACACACACACACACACACACACACACACACACACACACACACACACACACACACATCATGATTGCCAGTGTTGGGTGTGAAACCCCTACCCATCTAGTTATTGGTGGTACAGTGTTAAGTAGTTATCACAGGAGCCAGAGAGCTCATAGTGTGTTGTGTTTCCGAAATACATGTATAGTGATTGACATCACATGCTCCTGTAAGGTATGACAATGGGTGGTGTAGTTGGTGTGAATGTTTTCATACTACTGTCACACACGAGTGTACACACTCCCAAACACTCTCTACACACCAATGTGCACACACACACACACACACACACACACACACACACACACACACACACACACACTTGTCAGTAGTGACATTAGCAAACCAACTTATCTTGTCATTCATACCATACTATTCCATACTGTTGCACAGGGTTTATAGGGCTGAATACTGTCTACAGATACCACTACAGTTGATGTGAACAGCGGACCTCATACAGTAGACTTAGGAATGTGTACTGTGTGTACCATGGCATAAATACGAATCCATGCCCATCAAATGGATGTTATTCACACACACACAAACACACAGCACGCACACACACACACACACACACACACACACACACACACACACACACACACACACACACAAGATATTCTTCTCTCACAGATATTTGCCAGGAATGGGAGTAAAACCTCTACCATTATATGTATTGTTACTACATTGTTATGCATTTATGGCATGTGCCATGGAGGTTATGGGGTGTCACTTGTCCAAAACTACTTGTGAGGTGAGGGACATCAGCAGGCCTTGCAAATTGTGGCAATGGGGGATGTACTGGGTGAAAGAGGCCACAAAATACTGTAACCTACACATATACAAACTTACACAATAATACACACACACACACACACACACACACACACACACACACACACACACACTTGCAAGGGCTCATATTAGAACCCCTAGCTATGTGGTTATTGGTATTATAGTGTTATGCAGTTCACACACACACCACAGAGCTTATAAGTTGTGGAGTGTCCCAAGGTACCTATATAGTGAATAACATCTACAGCACTTGTAAGGTATGGCAATGGTAGTTGTACTGTGTGAGACAGGCCACCAACTACTTTCACCCACATGTTTACATACTCACAAACACTTTCAGACACACTAATGCACACACACACATTTGACAGTACTGAGATCCATGGTTTCAAATGTTGTCATCTACGGCTCTAGTGCATAACCAGCATCCCCCACCAGATGGCCATATGGGATGTCCTTACTGGCAAATGACCAGTACAGCTGTGACAAATGCCAGATGTGGGAGTTGTGATAGCCTCCAGGGCTGACAGCACACACATTTATAATAATGCCCTGGGCATCGCACATGACCTGGTAGTTGATGGAGTGGAACCTTTTGTGGTTTAGCTGGACTCTACCCTGGTCACTATGTGGTGCTTTACTGTGGATGTGCATACAGTCTATGGCACCTAGTACCTCCGGGTATTCTGCTACATGGTGGAAGAGACACATATTGCTGGTCCTCTCCTCATGGGGGCTGGGGAATTTAATGTGCTCAGCTGCATGTGGTCACTTGGCATCCAGGAACTGGTGGAGTATCCTGGATGCAGATACCTGTGAGACTCTCATGATAGTCCTAGTTTGTCTTTGGAAAGTACTTGTAGCTAGTATTCTTAAGGCAATACATACCTTAATATCCACTAAGATGGGTTCCCCTCTGTTGGTTCTGGCTCTGAGGCAAGACTAGCACAGCTCATCAAGTTGCTGAAGTATGTCCCTGTCCACCCTGTAGCACTCTACTATCTCCAGATCATGTATCCCCTGGTAGGTTACCCTGGGTCTGAACACTCTTCTCGTCTTCCTTGGTCTGAGTTGGTTTTCAGCATTTTCCTCCTCACCACCCTCAGTATCTAGCACTTACTGATAGATCACAGCAACAGTAGCCCCTAACATGTTTTGTTAGATTTTTCAGTTTAAAATTCCCCTGAATGTGTACACCAGTGGTGTAGAGTTTGTGGGGAAAAAGCAGACTGAAAGGTGTTAGCATAGTTTATAGTAGTGTGCTGGGCTGCTGCCTGTGTAGTTGGCTGGTTCTAATACATTCTACCTGCCAGCTATGCTAGTTCTCCTTGATTGCCTTCCTTCTGCTATTTCCCCTTCCCATTTCTTCCCTGCTTAAGCCCCGATGCGCACTGAACATACCTGGTGCTCAAATTGTAAACAGTTCTGCTATTTCTGGTGTGTTCTTTTTTTTAGGCCCAGTGCACGCCGTGCACACCCATTTAGCTAAAGTAAACAGTTTTAAGCAGAACTGGCCCTCCCTGGATTCAAACATACTCTGCATTTCATAGAATAATAAAATACAGCCTCTGACACACCTGCTTCCTGAGCTGTGCTTAGCTAAGGGCAAACACAGCAAGCATGACACACCCCTTTTTCATGTTGGCTGCTCTTCCTGTCTACACGGTGGTGTTGGAGCACTTACACAGTTACGTGCAGTCTGACACTTAGAAGAAATTTGTGATTCAGTATAACTCCCCTTATTTGCATACACCACTGCCTTAATCCATAGTTACCACACTTACACTGGACCTTTCCCCTTAGCAACCACTATTCCCTGGTGTTGTTTTCATTCTGCATGCCATTGACTATAATGGCAAAATGCAGACTTCTGTAAAAAATTATTTTTCCCCTTTTTTTTATTTTCGGCATGATCCCATTTGTGCGCCGCTGCCCTATGCTTAAAAAATGAACAACAGGATTCACGAAGCTCCATGTTGGAATAATGTTATTCCAACACAGAATGGTTTGTGTCAGTGTAGAACAGTAGTGCACCTTGAATATTAATAAAGGTGCACTGCTGTAGTCCTACACTGTCACAATCTTTGTGTGGGTATGCAGGGGGTGTGTCTGAGAGTAGTGTTCTCACAATACACATGCCCCCTGCACTCCATAATTGCCGTACAGCAATGTAATGGTGCTGAGAGTGTCTGGCTCACAGACTTAAGTTGATAGAATAACAGGTTATGCATTAGCATGAATGTGCTGAAGGGTATGAAGTGTAAAACGCAAATGTCTGTCAGTATTTTCTAACTGCAGTCTTTAATGATTTGATACTAATCTGCCCAAAAGCCACAATTGTATGAAAAATGGACCAAAAATATAAGGCAAATATTTGGGCAGTATGTGACAATCTGTACAGTTGAGAGGTATGGTGGACACTATGAGTGTCAGTGGAGCATACCTCAAATGCAAAGCGTGCCATGTCATCACCATGGTAAAAGCACAACCCCCCTCTCCACCGATAATGTCGCAGAAATCAATATGCATACCCATAAAATACAAAAAATAAAACTCAACAGTTTAATTTTTTTTCAGTTCGCAATAAAGCTTAAGTAGCTGAGTGGGTGTGTGCATTGCACAGCTCTGTTTAGCCTAGCTTATGCATCATAAGGAGCTAAATAGGTATATACTTCAGAACACAGCAATGCAGAAATATTGAAGTGGTTAGAGTATTTGCATTGTAAGTAGTCATTCCTGGTTCAATCCCCAGTAAAGTAATTAATATATTACATGTGAAAGTAGTACATAATTTGTTTTAATAATTAGGCAGTAAAGAACACATATTTATTAACCAGAGTAGTGTAGTAGGTCCAGATGTGAGGCGTGAGTGTAATAAAGTTGTGAAACCCCCATATCAACATATGCGCCCCATACAGTATAGTCACACAAGAATAAATGTAATGAAAGCACATTGGGAGGTGTCAGGGAAGGTAAACAAATTTATAATATGTCAGGAATGATGAATTAATCCAATACAAGTGATAGTCCATAAAATAAAACATAAGCAATGCTAAGCATTGCACAGATATGCTGACTAGGAGTAAGCATTGTGTAAATATGAATGCTAAGCAATGAGTAGCCCAGCTAAGTGGATTTGCCCATCAGTAAGCAGTGCTGAACCTGCCCCTTTAAGCACTGCCAACCTTAGCTAAGCAGGTTTGCCTGTAACTTAGCTTAGCTTAGCATATTCAAAACAATCCAATCACGGCAAAGGGTGGGAAATTGGCCATATTTATACCTTGCAGGTGGGAATACAGCTCATAACTTGTTAAAGCTCCCCACTGTAGGCAGTATGGTAGGTGTTGGAGAGCGCATGCACTTTCGGGCGCAGCGCTGGGGCATACAGGAGTCCAAGGTCATGGTAGGACTCCTTGTAAACAACATGATGTGAGACTGCTGCAGGACCAGTTTCAGGGCTCCCAATACAAAGCAGAGGCCTGGGAAAGTCTCACTCATGATCTCACCAGTGCCACTGGTATGTTTCAGACTGGTGAGCAGGTCCGGCACCACTATGCTGACTTGAAGAGGAAGAAGAGGGAGTTCTTGGACCAGTGGGTCCAAGAAGCACGACAGAGGGGTGATGTCCCAGCAATTTGTATGTATTCATAGCAATAACTGTTTACCAAAGTCCAGTCTGTGTATGTGATGGATAGGTATGCATAAATATTTCTCTATCTTCATTACAGCTCCAGCTGAGTGGGCTGTGAACTAGGAAGCCCATGGCAGCAGGTTGCAAAGGCTGAGTCGCAAGGCTAGTGAGTAACAATCTAGCTTGTAGTAGTCCTACCAAATAAATATAAAGGAGTAGAATGTCATTTGACAGTATTAAAAATGGGTATGGTTTGTACTGAATAAAGCAGACAATATTACAGTAATAGTCTCATATAGATTATATATAAATAAAACTAACTGCCTGTCAATAGAATTCAAAACCCTGGTCTGGTTATGTTTACTCTAGTAAGGTATGATTTGAAATGTGTACAGGTTATGCATAGCAACTATAGCTCTGAAAGCATTAAACAATCAGGTCTCATTTGACAAAGTTAGTGCCTCTATAAGACACACAATTAACTGATATTAAATAATATCTGAATAGTAATGTTGTGTTAACCATTGTATTCCACACTGTGCTATGTCAAAAGGTATGTATAGGATTGTATGCATAAGAATGTTGCAATTACAGGGTCAGATAGTACAACAAAGAGAGAATGAGAAAGAAATCATTCAAGGAAGTGACAGCAGTTTCTCAATAGCTCCTTCTGATGAAACACACACTTGTCATATGTTTGCAGAAACGGCCACAGTTCGAATCCCAGGAGTGGTAGTAAGCTGTATGCATAACTTCAACTAGGATTTTGTGAAAATGTGTAGAAACAGTCATGTAGTGTTAACAATCATTCCCTCCACAGTTCTTCCAGGTAAGAGAAGGTATAAAGTAGCTATAATATGGCTGTAGTTATACTGTATCCAACAGCCATGGTCCAACCCCAAAGCTGCAAATGACAGCAAGATAAGTGCATACACCAAGTGGTCTCCCCCAAGAAATATTCAAAAGTGTCACTCTGTCACAGCTACTGGTCCCTGTTAACAACAATCAGGGTGACCGATAGAAATCAAGGCAGAGTGTGTCAGTAGCACACACACACACACACACACACACACACACACACACACACACACACACACACACACACACACACACACACACACACACACACACACACACACACACACACACGCGCGCGCACACACACACACACACACACACACACACAGTATGAGTGCACATATATAACCCTGACTATGTGAATATGGGTAGAAACAGTCATGTAGTATTAACAAACATTCCCACCACAGGTCTTCCAGGTAAGAGAAAGTATAAAGTAGCTATAAGAAGGCTGTAATTATACTGTGTACAAACATACCACTGCCCAACCCAATGCCATAGTTGTAATAATACGTGTAGCGTAATGGGTAGAGCAATGATCATTAAAGCTGTGATGACTGCAAGAATCTACATTTGTTAACTGACATCTTTCTCTCTCCCCACCTTATCTTCACCAATAATCTAAACACATAAATGAATGGGTATATTTTCCAGCAAACCTACTTTTGGGACATGTGTCCTGTTGCTTTACAAATGTTTAAATTTATTCCAATTAATGATCCCTGTTCATATATTATCATTGGTGAACTGTTGCTAACAATGTAACCTGCATGCCGGTGTAATGCCCACTGTGGTTCCATATATGCATGTGTTCTGTTTGCTATGCAAATGTTCCATATCAGTTGTTTTGGGTTAATGGGAATACTCATGCATGCTGCTATAACTAATCCTGGAATGTGTTTATCATTACTAACCAACATATGTTCTAAAACTGCAACACCATAGCATGTCAGGGAAGGCCAATCTCAGAGGATCCAACTCTCCCGCCTCATCTGGCCGTGGTACCATATCCCAGCATATCTGGGACCCACTCCGGGATCTCCTCGTCCACTGGTCCTGCACCACCTTTGGGTGGAACCACCTTTGGATAGACCCACCTCAGGGGATGGGGCTCATCCCCTCTTAGGTGCGGGTGCAGACAGGATCCTGTCACCCGAAACCAGGTCTGGGGTCTGGTGTGTAGCAAGCTCCACAAGGAATTTGGAGATCTGTTACACCAGCTTGAGGGCCGAGTGGCACAATTAGAGGGTCAGCCTGCCACTCCTGCTCAGCCCCCAGCACAGCCACCTTCGGGGCTGTGAAGGTGCAGTGGTGACTGCCCATGGGTGAGGACCTTAGTCCCTCTGTATCCATTTGGGGGCTCGTGGGCTTCCAATTACCAAACACCCCTCCCTGTCCAAGGTGTTTACCCCCCACATATGTCAAATACCACCCCTGTATGCTGTCTTGTCTGTCTTGTCTGTCATCCTACCCAACCTACTTCCCCAAATATACCTATTATCCTTCCCCAACATCCCACTCTCACCTTAAAAAAAAGGGCAATCTGTTCCCAAACAAATAAAAATGTCACCCCATACATAGCTGTCCATTTCACACACTTGTCCACTGGACACATGCAATCTTGCCTTATTGGCTTCACAACACATTATTGTTGTCCTCACCCCTCTCTCTCAATGGCTTGAGTGTCCAAATGTACCTCCTAATTCAGTATATATGCACAGCTGTTGCTGTAGAAGAAATGGACAGCTATGGACCTTCCATATGTCCATCCTGCACATCCCTAACTATCTTTCATACTGTTTTAAGCTCTGTGCCCCCTTTTTCATCACTTTCATATCACTCCTTTTTTTCTTTTCTTTTAAAGAAATTAGCATGGGGATAAACAGGGATAAGTCATAGTCAGTGGGAGTAAGCCTGCTGGCATGATGCTAAGTGATGCCTACACAGATTAAGCACATTTAAGGCTAGTTGTCCATAAGCATATTTAACCAGAAGTTGCAAACCTGCTTACAACTGCTTTAAAGTGCCTTAATCACTCCGTATCCAACAGTCCTTGTTCTGCCCTGCAACAAAATAATCAGCCTGAGCAAGGCTTGAACCCAGGACCCTGCACACCATAGGCACAGCAAGTCACCATTATGCCATCTGAGCTGTAGATATCTCTGATGTTTATTCAAACATATCATGCAGCACAGTCATTCAACAGTAGGGAACATGTGTGTGTGTGTGTGTGTGTGTGTGTGTGTGTGTGTGTGTGTGTGTGTGTGTGTGTGTGTGTGTGTGTGTGTGTGTGTGTATATATATATATATATATGTATATATATATATATATATATATATATATATATATATATATATATATATGTATGTATGTATTAGGGCTGTACCAAATAGGGGGTTAACAGTACTCAGCCAAATACGAATACTTCTACCAACTATTCGGCCAAATATGAATAGTTGTTTTAGTCAAGTCATGAGGTAAACTAAGCACTAAACAAATGCTGTCTGTGCAGTATGACAAGGGCTAAAAGTAAGAAATTGTTATTGTGCATAATTATATACATATATTTAACTCACCACAAAACCAAAAAAACATAATGGAACATGACCAAATAGCTGTCTAAGCTTTTACTGATGTTACCAAGTAGCTGTCAATGTTTTTTACTGATGTACATTTAACTCAGGAATACTGCATTAGCTTTCAAAAACACCAATCTTTCCATGTTGTCAGCATTAAGACAGTTTCTTGTTTCACTGATGGTAGCACCAGCCATACTAAAAAGATGTTCACTTGGCACACTTGCAGGTGGTGCAGAAAGGTAGCGCTTAGCCATATGACACAATGTTGGAAATCTGGACATGATCATTTTCCACCAATTCAGTGGGTTAGTGTCTCTCAAAACACAGGGCTCTGTCAGAAAATTGCTCAGTTCTGTTTCTATGGAGAAAGAATTATCACTGTTCAGTGCCCAAACAGCCTACAATTGATCCTAAGATGACCAAAAGTTTTCTGCTGCTATTTTTGTCTTTTTTGTTGGTGGTTGTTCATTCACTTCAGTCACTTCAGAAACAACTTCGGATGGCTGATTTGTAGGCTGAATTGACATTGGCTGACACAGTTATTGCAGTAACAATACCTGTTTTGGCTTTTACCTGCTGCACAGGTGTCAAGAAATGCAGCTTGAAGTCTGGATCCAAACTGGCCGAAACTGTGTAACTGGCATTTCATACAAGTCAGAAAATCTCCTTGTAAGGATATCAGTTCACTGTCTTTTTGATTCCATTTCAGCTATGTTGTTCTGTGGATACAACAAGACAGCCTGAACAGCTGGTAGGACCATTGAAAAATAAGAACTGTTGCAGTTTATTTCATGCATTAGTTGTTCAAACAGCCTAAGACTTTCAACAATTCTTGATGCTAAAGCCCACTGGTTTGTTGTCAGGGACATCACCTTGCTGGATTTGTCATCACATTCAGCAACGTACACAGACACTGCTTTCTTTTGCTCCAACAACTGATCCAACATCTGATACTTTGAATTCCACTTGGTGAAAACATCCTGATCAAGCTGATGTTTTGGTACACTGAGTTCTTCTTGGATGGCGAAAAGGTGCAAGGTAGCACTTGAAGAATGTCGAAAATGTCCCAAAGTCTTCTGTGACAATGTTATCAAGTCAGCAACAGGTGGATGTGTCAGAATTGCATCATCCAAAGCCAGATGCAGAGTGTGGACAAAACAATTGACACTGGGCAAATCTGCATCCAGTAACGCGTTGACCATGTTGGCACCTCCATCATGTAAGACCAAGTGGATGCATTCTTTGTCAATATTCCAGCGATTCATCATGTCAAGTAGAGCATCAGCTAGTCGAGAGCCAGTGTGCTGTCCATTAAACTTCTGACAATGAAGGATGGCAAATCTGCAGGCAAATGTGGCATCAATCCAATGTGCAATTAAGCTCATGAAAGATTCTGTTGTTGTCTGTGACGTCCATGTGTCTGTGGTTAGACAGAGAAATCATGCTTCACTAATAGCAGTATGGACATGGCCCCTACTGTTGCACATCTCTGCTATGATTTTTTCAGTGAAGTATTTGCGGCTTGGTAGCAAATATCTATGCTCAAATACACCAATCAATTCTTTAAAGCCTCTATCATCAACAACTGAGTATGGCTGGATGTCAATGGCAATCATTTTTGCCATGGCATGATGTATTTTGTTCACCTCAGGACTATGAATGGATCATGTTTTTTTTTTGACAATCATGTTGCTCAGTGTTTGCTGAACCTTGCCAGTCTGCTGTCAGACATCCCACTTGCTGTTGCTGCTTTCTTCTTGTTAACGACTTCTTTGTATTCCTCAGGATGTTTATAGGACAAATGATTATTTAGTGGAGATGTTGTAAATGACTTTGCTGATCCACCTCAATGAGAGATGACTGCTTTGCACAACTGGTACATTGCTTTCTTTTTGTCATCACATATCTTGAAATAATTCCAAATTGGACTTTGCTTATCCATCAGTGAACTACCCAAATGTAAACTTCACTTAAGTTACAGCTATAATACGGTCGTACAAGAATAAACTACAAGGTAACACAGTGTCAATAATATGCTGATGACTGTCCTGTACGTCAATAAGCTCAATGGAGCAACCATGGCCTAGGCATATACAAGCATAAAAGATTTAATATGATGCTAGCCACCTCCCTTCAATACATTCCACCACAGCTTTTTTTTTTTTCCACACTGCATCCCATTGATTCCATGTTAAGGTAGGTAAAATCTTACTGGTACAACATTACAAAATATGGATGGCCCACCAGTTGACATGGACCATGCTGCCGCTACAGCTGCAGACTGGTTCCACCAGTGAGCGTACTCACATACAGTACTGTATATACGGAGGGGTCTATATTATAATCGTGAAAGCTGTTTTCGCGAATAAATGTTCATCAACACATAAACATTGAAGAACGAGAACAGCGAAGTACCAAAAAAGTGAAATGGAGAACACCTTCCTGGAAGTAACAGCGCCATACAGGTAAGGTAAACCTAACTGTACAAACCTTACCTAAAACACTTTTTCAAACATATGTGCATGCATCTATATATATATATATATATATATATATATATATATATATATATATGTATGTATGTGTGTGTGTGTGTGTGTGTGTGTGTGTGTGTGTGTGTGTGTGTGTGTGTGAATTTTAGTAATTTGAGACTATGAAGCCTAAAACCAGAATTCCGAAAGTGCATAAGAGAGAATTTGAATATTTTGAATCCACGCATATGCATTTATGCATTTCCGGTGCGTTGCGTGCAGTGTTATGGTGCATGAAATTGCAGGTGAATGAGTGCTTGTGTCTGTTTTTGTACGTTGTATGTGTGGGTAAGGGTAGGAAGTGTGAGTGTGAGTGTTGGATTTGTTGGTGTTTGTGTATGTATGATGTGTATTTGTGTGTGAGCGAGTGGAGAATGGAGTGGTGTGAGGCTTTTTTTCTTTTATGTTTTGTGCGACCTCAGATTTACTATATATAAGTAGGGGGTGTAGGGGGCACAGCCCTCTACATGGGATTGCAGGGGGTCTTGCCCCTCTAGCTTATCTGTAGTGTAGGGTTGTGTGGTTTGTGTGCTGTGGGTGGAATGGTGTGTGTGTTATGTAGTGTATGGTGTATGTCTGTTCGTGATTGTGCGATTCGGGATTGTGGGTTTCGGTTTTGTGAATTGTTCGACTTTATAGTCTTGGGTTACTGAAATTCGGGATTTCAGTAATTCGATATTATGAAGTGAAATCATATATATATATATATATATATATATATATATATACTATATATATGTGTGTGTGTGTGTGTGTAGTGCAGTTGAACTTCTGGTCCACACTCTGAATCTCGTACTGCAATAAATCTGACCAAAGTCTGTCTAAATGTGGGTTGAAGGGGCCCAAACTATGTACCTCTTTCAATTATTGCCCGCAACCCTTCCTCCTCAGCAAAACTGTTCTTCCTTGCATCAAAATAATAAGGCCTGCCAAGTCCTGAACCCAGGGCCCTGTACACTACGATCAAAACACTGTACCATTGCACCATCTGAGCCCATAAAATAGTAATGACATTCCAAACATATCAGTTAGTACAGTCATTCAATAGTAGGGAAAGAAGTCTGTAGAATCAGTCAGGTACTCTATATATACATGTATATATGCATGGAGATGCATATATATGGACACATCTGTAACTAATACATATATATATATATATATATATATATATATATAGAGAGAGAGAGAGAGAGAGGAATATACATCCACATTTATATCCACATATATGCATACATACATATAGATATAGAAAGGTGATTAAATACATACATATATACATAAATATATGTATATGTATACATAAATATACAGAAATATATGACAGCTACAAACACATGCAATCAGAGGGTCATGCTGCTGCAGACTAGAAGTGTAAATCAGAAAATGCACTCATTGGAAGTATTCCTTAAAATGGGGAACGATGCCATCTGTGCTGTAACAGAGACCTGGTTAAAGGCAGTAGGAAACACCCCTGCACTACCAGCTTATAACTCATTCCACAACTGTTGGCTGCAGAACCTGGATTGAAGCTCCAAAGGTGGTGGTATTTTCATATTCATTAAGGATGCACAAACCTCCAGAGTGATAGACCAACATTATGCATTACAGATCCTGCAGCTGTAGCTAAAATTGGGTATGACAGTGGTTCAGGTTGTAGCCTGCAATAGGTCCCCAAACATGTCCCAAGACTCCCACTCCATATCCCTAAACACCCTGGAAAATATTAGTGTCCAGCCTAACACTCTCATACTGGTTGACTTCAACTACCCCACCATTAACTGGGAAAGCTACTCATGTACCAATGCACATGCTCATCAGATTAACCTGGTCCTTCCTAACATGGGCGACTGTTGCTCTACACCAATAGTCAACTCCTACCTTGTTATATCTGAACACAAATTAATCACCTTTGGAAATCCACAGCCCTCCCACCCCAACCCCCCTGCACAGGTAGCCACCATGAAAAGCCTTTCCAAAGCTAACTATGGCCTCCTAAAAACAGAGTTGGCTAACCTCATGGCAGCCATGCAAATGGAGACTTGTTGCATGACAGCTGAATCAAACAACAATGCACTATGAACACATACACAAATGCATGGATACTGCCATACCCAATACAACCAGCACCCTCACCTCCAAAAAAAGAAGCTGATCTGGTGGTCCCCTGCCATAATGAAACTATACAACAGAAGGAGGGAAGACTGGAAATAAATCCTTATGAGCCTCAATTAAAAGTTGAGATCCCTCATCAAATACTACAAAGTTAGCTGTAAGAACAGAATTGGAGCACAGAGTAAAGACAACCACAAGGCCTCATACAGTTATGTAAAGAATCTCCATGACAATACCAACATTTCTTCTGAGCTACTAGACAATGGTACCTCCCAGACTGAGCCAACAAATAATGACAATATACTGGCTGATATCTTCAGTGCAAACTTTACCCCTCTCTCCCCCTCAAGGACCAATCACAATACCAGTACACTGCCAGGAACCCAGAATTACTGCAGCACAGGTTAAAACACCACTGTCCAAGGCCAAGAATACAACTTCTATGGGACCTGACAATATCCCTGGTTGTGTTCTACATTAACTACAGAATTACCTGGCACCTCACCTGTGTGCCCTGTTCCAAGCACAGCCTCACCTCAGGCTTTGTCCCTACTGAATTGTGCACTGCTACAGTCACCCCCTCACCACAAATGTGATGTGACTACAGAGCCTGGGAAATAATGCCCCAACTGCCTGACAAATCTGTTATGCAATGTTATGGAGTGCATCATCATGCACCTAATAAACAGGGATATGGGAATCTGCAGACTCAGGATCCCACAAAATTAACTTTTGTGAAAGGTAGGTCATACCCAGTCATTCAACCTGGTACAATTTTTAGCATCAGTCACCTGAGCTGTGGATGAAGGCAAGGTGGCACATACAGCCTACCTTGATTTGGTCAAAGGCTTTGATAACATTCCCCACTCAGGAATCATGCAATAACTCACTAAGCTAGGCATCAAGTCATATATCACTAGGTGGGAACAGAGGAACAAACACAATTGTAAATTGGACGTACTGCTGTCATACACTGAGAAAGGTGCGGATGTCACTGGATTTATTGTAACACCCTTTATGAGGAATATGACGGTAATACTAATAAATGTGAGTATTTACTGACTGCATTCCCCAGAGTCTACGACTGATTTACCAAGTAACATAATGATACAATACATGCATGTGTGACTGCAAATAACCTGGGATACTACCTAAGTATGAAATAAATACAAAGAGAAAAGATTGTGGTACTACCTAGGTATACCTAAGTGTCCCATACAGTATACTCATCCCTGTTGCTACTGTAATGATGGCACATAGAAGCATGTTATGTACACGGAATTAAATACACTTATTAAAGATTTCATTACCCTTCTATTTTATCAGACTGGAATGTGATCACTGGTTACCAGGGCTGAGCTATGCTTAGCAGGTTTAAGCATTGCTTAAATGTAAATGCTAAGCAGATTTGTGCACTAGTATGCAAAGCCTACATGGTGTAAGAGCGTATTCATTTATCCGCACATTAGCACTACTTAGCTTTGTACAAACCCACTCAAACCAGCTTAAAGCTACTTTAAAGCACCTTAATCACCCTGTCTCCATCAGCTTTTGTTCTGCCCAGCAACAAAATAAATAGACCTTGCAGGTCTTGAACCAAGGACCTTGGACACTATAGTCACAGCACTTAACCAGTAAGCCATCTGAGCCTTAAAAAGACCTGTTGGTTTTTCAAATATATCATTCAATACACCCACTGAATCGTAATGAAAAACTGCTTTGAGTACTACAATTATTTACAACTCATTATTGAAAACACTGTGGAATCAGTCATGTTTCTATATCTAAATATACACGTATCAGATAAATATGGTGAGATACATCTGAGAAGGAATATACAACACTCATATTTACACATAAAAATGTACATATATATATATGTGTGTGTGTGTGTGTGTGTGTGTGTGTGTGTGTGTGTGTGTGTGTGTGTGTGTGTGTGCGTGTGTGTGTGTGTATATTTATATATATATATATATATATATATATATATATATATATATATATATATATATATATATATATATATATATATATATATATATATATATATATATATGTGTGTATATCAACTACTGTTACCAAACTCGGTGCACAATGATAAGTGCTCAGAACACTTAATAAATTACACCAAAAATAGATCCAGCATGAAATAAAAAACTGTATAGCTGAAATAAAGCCAGGAAGACCAGGAAAGTAGTGTGCATCAAGTTTAATGGCTGACAAGCCAAGCCACATCTCAAGCAAACTAGGTGTTGCCTCTTAGCATCATCAGCGCATGTAGAAGAAGGAATCCTCCCCCTTAAAATACACAACCATTTAAAGCAACAGTATACCCCCAACCATTAGTACATCCTGCACCAAATTAACTAGTAAACATATGTAGTTTATGCAACATCCTAAAGAAATAAACATTGTGTACCTCAATATGAACACTTATTATAAATGTATATAAACCTATATAAAAAAATATATAATTCAGTACACGTACTGAATTGTAGTGAAAAACTGCTTTGAGTACTACATAAGTTCATAGGTTCATACTAGGCTATCTGCTCTAGGGCATTTATAGGCCTAGCCAGAGTTTGTTTGGCTTTTGCCACCCATTTTAAATTAATTTTGCTATGCCATTTTTCGAGGTTAGTATACTGTGCCTCTGTCTAACAGTGACACAGAAGTGATACCCGGGGTAAACCTACGATCTCCCATGCACTCATCAAGATTCCTCTTGAAGAGAGTCAATGAGGGACTCTGCCTAACCTGGATGGGATTTTATTCCAGAGTGAAGGGAGCCTCTGGGTTATGAATCTGTCCCTCCAGCATGTCCTATTTATTTCAGTTCTGAGGTTCAAGTCTCCTGAGCGTGTAGCTCGATGGGATTTGGATTTTCTGAGGTGCATTAATTCCGGGTTGGACATGGCTTTATACAACAGGCACAGATCGCCTCTGAGCAGGCGGTATGCCACTGAGTAGAGCTGGAGTTTCGTTAACCGGGCAGCATATGGCATCTGTTTGAGCCCTTTGATCCTCTTGGTGAGGTACTTTTGGAGTCTTTCCAGTTGCTGCAGGTGTCTGGTAAGGTACATCCCAAAAGTGGCATTGTACTCAATTATGGGCCTGATGAGGGATGAGTAAAGAGGCATGATGACCTCCCCTGATCTAGATGTGAATCCCTTCATCATTAGGTGGGCTATATAAAATGTTTTTCTAACCACTTTGGCCACGTGGTTTTCAAATGAGAGATTGCTGTCAACTTGGGTCCCCAGGTCCCTTATTACTTCTTCCGTACTTAATGGATTACCACCTATGTGGTAATTTGTGGGCACTTTGTTTTTGCCAAAGGGGATGACTATACACTTTTTGGCGTTTAGCTTGAGGCCATGGCTCTGGCACCAGTTGTCTGTTTCTATGAGGCCCTTTTGTAGGATGCTTGTGTCGGCAGGAGAGTTGATTATGGTGCCTAGTTTGCAGTCATCTGCTAACTTGGTCAGCCACAGTCCTTCCATGTTGACCTGTACCTCCGTGAAAAATATACCGAACAAGAGAGGTCCCAGGACTGAGCCTTGTGGGATGCCATTTGTAACTGGTTTGCAGTCTGACGTGGCTCCAGCAATTCTAACCATGTGGGTTCTGTCCCTGAGCCAGTTTGCAACCCATCTAGTGACATAGGGGTTTATATTTAAGTTGGTGAGCTTATCTATAATGCCTGAGTGGGGTATTGTATCGAAGGCTTTTGCGAGGTCCAGGTAGGCTGTGTGGACCACCTTCACCTTGTCAATGGCCTTGGTGACTGTTTCAAAGAAATCGACCAGGTTTAAGAGGCAGGATCTGCCCTTAACAAAGCCAAACTGGGTAGGATCCAGTGTCTGTAGGTCCCCAATATCTTTATTTATGAGGTCCATGATGATCCTTTCCATAGCTTTGCAGACCAAGCTAGTCAGGCTTATGGGGCGATAGTTTCCAGGATCTGTTGAGGCACCACCTTTGTGGAGAGGGACCACTGTTGCTGTATGCCACTCTTTGGGTACATATCCTGTAGTAAGGCTGAGATTGAACAGTAGTTTTATGTTTGGGTTTAGCTCTTCTTGGAGTTCATGTAGGACACAGCCTGGGACACTGTCTGGTCCCATTGATGCTGTGTTTTTTGCTTTGGAGAGGGTGGCTCTTACCTGAGCATCTGAGATGTCAGGGGGGCAGCACTCTTCTGGGATAGATATTTGCCCTTTTGGTGGGGGGGGGGAGAAGTTTGCGCTGAACCTGTCAGCTAGGATGTTGGCAATATCTGTGGGTTTGGTGTATTTTTTGTCATTTTGGACTAATTCTGAGCATATTTGGGAATTCCCACCCAGGTTGCTAATATAACTAAAGAAAGCCTTGTGATTATCCTTAGTGTCCTGTGCAATTTTTCTTTTGAAGCTGGCCTTAGATGATTTTATGAGTGCCCGTAGTTTTTTGCTAATGCTGATCAGAGATGCCTTCCCTTTTTGGGATTTTGCTCTATCATGTAGTAGCTTCCTCCTTCTATTGTATAGTTTGTTTATGGCTGGGGTCCACCAGACAGGACGCCTGCCTTTGGAGGATTGGGTCTTGGTTTTATTTGGGATTGCATAATCCATGCATTAGGTGTTCATAGAATGCATTTTTAAAGGATTCTGCGGTCTGCGCCGTATTTTCCACAGGCCCAGGGGCTTTGAAGGATTCCACCTCGGTTTTAAGGAGTGTGAAATTTGCTTTAGAGAAGTTTTTCACTGTGGTTTTCTGGGCAGGGGGTGGGTTTGGGATGTGAATATCCAGTGAGATTAGTTTATGGTCTGATCTTATCAGTGAAGGATTCACTTCTGGTCTGGAGCATAGAGCCCCCATGTTGGTGATGATCAGGTCCAGTATGTTTTCCCCTCTTGTGGGAGTGGTAACAACTTGTTCCATAGCATTTGAGTTTATAAATTCTAGGAACCTTTGGGCTAGGGTGTTGGAGCTAGAGTAATGCTCCCAGTCCATGTTTGGGTAGTTGAAGTCACCCAATATAATGGTGTTTGGAGACACCTTCATATTTTCCAGTGTTCTCAGGAAGGCTGAGTGAGGTTCCTGGGTTTGGGAGGGTGGTCTGTAGCAGGCTATAACCTGGAAGGCAGTTTTACCCACTGTTAGTTGCACATGGATAGTCTCTGATGCTTCGTGCTGTGCCACCAACCTGGAGGTGTGGGTATCTTTGACAAATATTGATACTCCCCCTCCTTTTGTGGTTCAGTCCAAGTTTAGGGGCCGAAAAGCATGGTATGAGGTATAACCTGGTAGTGCTGGGGTGCTCTCGGGAGCCTTGAACCAGGTCTCTGTTACTGCACAGATATCGATGTTCTCCATGCTAAGGAGAGTTTTGAGTGTGTGCATCTTGAGGTTTAGACCTCTGGCATTGAGTAGCATTACTCTTAGTTTCTTATCCCTTGTGATACCTATGGAGGTGGGTTTGTTTTTTGAGCCTTGCCTAAAAAAGGCACTATGGGGGTGGCAAGAGCCTTTGCCAATATCCAAAAGCCAAGGGGTGACAGGTGCAAGCTGTCCCTAGCGAAGCATCATGGCTTGTCGAGCATGTCATCCCAGGCTGTCAGGCATTGGATCCCCTATGAATGACACCAATACTTAAGCCAAATGTTGAAATTGATCATCTTGTCTTCATATTGTGGCATCATTCTTGGTGAGGGTAAGATGCTACTCAAGGTCAGGGTCATACCGGCCTGGGCTACATGCTCAGAGAGCTCCTCTATGTCTCTATTCATGTAGTCCAGGGAGGTACGTCTCAGGTCATTCACACCAGCATGGACAATGACTGAGTCATATTTGTTCTTGCCTTGGAGTGACCTGAGTGCTTGTGTTATGTGGCGGATCCTAGCGCCCGACAGGCAGCTCACCGTGCCCCTCTCCTTGTTCAGCCTGGTGAGGGGACGTCAGTGTGCCTGATGATAGAGTCACCTATTACAAGTGTATCAGGTGTGTTGTTTAGCCTTAAGGGCTGTGACTGTTTGGCACACTGGCTTTATGAGCTATGTGTTGCACGTTTTTTGTTTTGGGGTAGCGGTTGCTTGGGTGTCTGCTTTGGAGGTCTCTGCTGCTTAGGCAGATTTTTATTTAGAGCCTCCGAGTATGTTTTTGTGTGTTTAGGTGTTTGGTTTGCTGTCGTGGTAGGTCTATGTGAGACTGGAATTGTAGTGAGTGTGGTTTCCTTCTCCTCCTGACTGGTTACGCCAGTACTGAGTTGAGAGAGCTTAGCCTCCAGTTTGGCTATATGGTTGCATCTCTCACATGTGTTGGAATTTGTTGGGAGGAGGAGAGGGTTGTCTGTGTACATGAGGTAGTTATAACATTGCCTCAATATTCCGAGATTCACCAGCTGGACTGGAGAGGAGATTGACAACTGACCTTTGGACATGCTAGAATAGTATTGGGAATTCCTTTATAATTGTAAAAAAGGGCCAATGGGGAACAAGGTACTCAAGGGGAGTTGGTGAGGGTGTAGTGCTTTTATTTTTTTAGTGCTGACTTATATAATTGCTTTAGTGAGCAAGTGCCAGGCTTTAGAGTAGGAATAGGGTGTTTATTATGAGAACTAGATCAGTTCTAAGGGAAAAAGTGAAGAGCAGACTTTGTGGAGCTGAGAATTGTTTAAACCCAATTAAGCAGAGCTGCCCGATGCTGCGGTTCATAGGTTCATAGGTTCATACTAGGCTATCTGCCCGAGGGCATTTACAAGCCTAGCCCATCGTTTTGTGGCTTAGGCCACCCCTTTAGTATGGGGAACTATACCCATTATTTTTCTGTGCCTCTGTCGAGCAGTGACACTGAGGTAATCCCTGGGGTATATCTGCGATCTCCCATCCATTGGTCAAGATTTCTCTTGAACAAGGCCAGCGAGGTGCTCTGCCTCACATGTACCGGGATTTTGTTCCACAGCATAGGGAGTCTTTGGGTGATGAATCTATCCCTCCAGCACGTCCTATTAATAGCCGTGTCAAGGTTTAAGTCTCCCGCCCTTGTGGCTCTGATGGATCTAGATTGTTTGAGGTGAAGCATATTCATCAAATCTGGGTTTGACATGGCCTTGTATGTTAGGCAAAGGTCACCTCTGAGCAAGCGGTGGCGACTGAATAGAGCTGGAGTTCTTTCAGTCGGGCAGCATAGGACAGATTTTTGAGACCCTTTATCCTTTTGGTGAGGAACTTTTGTGGCCTCTCCAGCTGCTGCAAGTGTCGGGTCAGATACATTCCGAATGGGGCATTGTACTCAATCATTGGTCTGATGAGTGATGAGTAAAGGGAGACTATGACCTCCCTTGATCTAGATGAGAATCCCTTCATGATAAGGTGGGCAATGTAGAAGGTCTTCCTAACTACTTTAGCTACATGGGTGTCGAATGACAGACTACTATCAACCTGGGTCCCCAGGTCCCTGATAACTTCTTCTGTGCTCAGTGGATTGCCACCTATTTGGTAGCTAGGGGTAACCTTGTTTTTCCCGAAGGGTATGTCTATGCATTTTTGGCATTTAACTTTAGGCCGTGGCTCTGGCACCAGTTATCCGTTTCTGTGAGACCCTTCTGAAGGATATCTGTGTCAGATGTGTTTTCTACTATGGCGCCCAGTTTGCAGTCATCTGCAAACTTTGTCAGCCATAACCCTCCTGTGTTTGCTTGTACTTGGGAAAAGTAGATGCCAAACAAGAGTGGGCCCAGGACTGAGCCCTGTGGGACACCACTTGTGACAGGCTTTGAGTCTGACATGGCGCCAGCAGCTCTGACCCTGTGGGTTCTGTCACTCAGCCAGTTTGCAACCCATCTTGTGATGTATGGGTTGACATTTAAGCTGATGAGTTTTTCAATGATACACGAATGGGGTATTGTATCGAAGGCCTTAGCCAGATCGAGGTAGGCTGTATGGACTGCCTTTCCCTCATCAATGGCTTTGGTGACTGTTTCGAAAAAGTCAACCAAGTTTAAAAGGCATGATCTGCCTTTGACAAAGCCAAACTGGGTTGGATCAAAGTCTGCAAATTCCTATGTCTTTATTTATGAGGTCCATTATGATCCTCTCCATGGCTTTGCAGATAAGGCTTGTCAAGCTAATGGGCGGTAATTTCCAGGGTCGGTGGAGGCACCGCCTTTGTGAAGTGGTACCACAGTTGCAGTGCGCCACTCCTGGAGTGCGTATCCAGAGGTAAGACTTTGATTAAACAGCTGTCCTAGCTGTGGGTTTAATTCCTCATTGAGTTCATGGAGCACACAGCCGGGGACACCATCAGGTCCCATGGATGCTGTGTTTTTGCTTTGGAGAGAGCAGTTCTCACTTGGGCGCTGGAGATGTTTGGGGGCTGCAATCGTTTGGTATAGATATCTCTCCTTTTGGGGAGGAGAAGTTTGCACTGAACCTGTCAGCCAGTATGTTGGCAATGTCTGTAGGATCAGTAATCTTCACATCATTTTGAACTAGCTCTGAGCATATCTGGGAGTTTCCTCCCAGGTTTCTAACTTATAGCTAAAGAAGGCCTTATGATTGTCTTTTGAGTCTTTAGCTATTTTTCTCTCGAAATTTGCTTTGGATGATTTTATGAGAGCTCTTAGTTTTTACTTATAGTGATCAAGGGTGTCTTACCTTTTAAGGATTTTGCTCTATCTTGTAGTAGCTTCCTCCTTTTGTTGTAGAGTTTGTTTATGGCTGGGGTCCACCAGACTGGATGCTTGCCTTTGGTACAAAGAGTCTTTGTTTTGCTTGGGATTGCCTTATCCATGCAGTCCTGCAGGTGCTGGTAGAAGGCATTTGTAAGTGATTCAGCGGCTTGAGTACTGTTTTCCATGGCTCGGGGGCCTTAAAGGAGACCACACTAGTCTTTAGAAGTGTGAAGTCGGCTTTTGAGAAGTTCTTTACTGTGGTCTTTTTATTTCAGGTGGGGTGGGATGAGGACCTCCAGCAAGATTAGTTGTGGTCTGATCTCACCAGTGAGGGGTACACCTCCGGTGTTGAACATTGTGCTCCCATGTTCGTGATGATGAGATCAAGTATGTTATCTCCTCTTGTGGGGATGGTGACTAGTTGTTCCATGGCATTTGAGTTTATGAATTCCAGGAACTTTTGGGCTAGGGTGTTTGGGCTTGAGTAGTGTTCCCAGTCTATATTAGGGTAATTGAAGTCACCTAGTATGATGGTGTTTGGTGATACATTTATCCCCTCTAGTGTTTTCAGGAAGGCCATGTGAGGTTCCTGAGTTTGTGAGGGTGGCCTGTAACATGCTACAATTTGCAGAGCAGTCTTGCCTATGGTTAATTGCACCTGGATGGTCTCCGATGCATCGTGCGTTGCCACCAGTCTTGAGGTGTGGGTGTCCTTGATGAATATGGATACCCCCCTCCTTTCTTAGTATTGTCCAGATTTTGGGGCGGAGCATGATATGAGGTAAAACCTGATAAGCCGGGGTGCTCTCAGGAGCCTTGAACCAGGTTTCTGTCACAGCACAGACATCGATGTTCTCCATACTGAGAAGGGCCTCAAGTGCGTGCATTTTGAGATTTAGACTTCTGGCATTGAGCAGCATTACCCTTAGTTTTTTTCCTTTTTTGTGTTCTAGGGTGGTAGGTTTAGAATTTGAGCCTTGCCTAAAAAAGGCACTATGGGGGTGGCAAGAGCCTTTGCCAATATCCGGAATCCCAGGGGTGACAGGTGCAAGCCGTCCCTTGCGAAGAAGCGTGGCTTGTCCAGCATGTCATCCCAGGCAGACAGACACTGGATCCCCTTTGAATGACACCAGTGTTTAAGCCAATTGTTAAAGCTGATCATCTTATCTCTGTATTGTGGCATCATTCTTGGTGAAGGTAGGATACTGCTCAAGGTCAGGGTCATACCTGTCTGGGCTACATAATCAGAGAGCTCCTCAATGTCTCTTTTCATGTAGTCCAAGGAGGTACGTCTCAGGTCGTTTACACCAGCGTGGACAATGACTGAATCATATTTGTACCTGCTGTTGAGAGACCTGAGTGCTTGCGTTATGTGGCGGATTCTAGCGCCCGACAGGCAGCTTACTGTGACCTTCTCCTTACTCAGTCTGGTGGCGGGGCGTCAGTGTGTCTGACTATGGAGTCACCAATGACTAGTGTGTCTGGCATTGTGTTTGGCCTTAAGGGCTGTGACTGTTTGACACTCTGACTGTGAGGTCTATGTGTTGCAGGTGTTGTGTTCTGAGGTGGTGGTTGTTTGGGTGTCTGCTTTGGTGGCCTCTGCTGTTTTGGTAGATTTTTGATCAGAGCCTCCGAGTATGTCTTTGTGTGTTTATGTGTATGATTTGAGGTTGTAATGGTAATATGTGAGACTGGGTCTATAGTGTGTGTGGTAACCTTCTCCTCCTGACTGGTCTTGCCAGTCCTATGTTGAGAGAGCTCAGCCTCCAGTTTGGCCGTGTAGTTGCATCTCTCGCATGTATTTGTGTTTTGTGGGAGGAGGAGAGGGTTGTCTGTGTACATGAGGCAATTGTAACATTGCCTCAATATTCTAGGTTCACCAGCTGAGCAGGAGAGGACACTAGCAACTGATCCTCGACATGCTAGAAGGAATAGACAAAAAACTTTAAAAAGATTCCGGGGCGTGGGTGACCGAGAAATGGGGGTTGCCTTTTGGGGTACTATCTATGACAAGAGTGCCGTATCAAGGTAATAAGTACTGTAGGAGCAAGTGCTACGTTTAACAGATAGAGAATAGTCTACTTGGAGTCAAGTAGAGATGATCTTTTTAATTATAGGATACGCTGATTAGATCAGTAGTATAGTTCGAGGAAGGTAGTTTTAAGGGAAAATTTGAAGAGTGGACTTTAGGTAGCCCGAATAGTTTAAACCTGCTTAACCGGCTCTGCCCTAGTGTGCAACAGTAGCAACTCAGCTAAATCGGGCTAAATCGGCTAAATCGCTAAAGCGTGCTTTATAGCAGGGGCTGGATAAGACAGGAAATGACCCAAATTGGCCAACAAACCACAAGTCACTGCCCTAAACCACTCCTCCGAGGACAAATGAAGGAGTTATGGGAATGACCCCTAGTGGCCAATAAAACTACAGTTTCAAGTCAGTAACCACCTCTCCGGGGGGCAGGGAAGCTGCTCAATGTTAGTCACTCCCACTGATAAACACAGAGACCCTCCTTCAGCCCAAGCAAAAATGGCCTCACAGAAACTTTCAAACAGTTCAGGAACAGCAAGCCTGTAACTGAACTTTTTTAACTCTCAGAAAAGTGGGAAAAAAGATTTTTTTTTGTTTTTGTTTTTTACAGAGATAGCAGAGGTTCACAAGTAATATCAAGTTATAACAGTGCAGTAAATGACCCCACACAAGAGTGCTAGGTCAAGGACAGAAAATATGCAAGTTTTAAGAAAAAAACGATTTAAAATTAAGTGCAAACAGGAAATTCAGCAAACAGCTTTTGGTTGTGCTCTAAATACAGCTACTAATACAGAAATCAAGTTTAACAAGCCAGAAAATGCTCAAGCTAGGCAGCTATGCAGAAAAACTTAGCAAATAAACAGAGAAAAATACTTAAAATCTCAAAAGTGGCTCCCTTCTTCTCTCAGCGTTTTTTCCTCTTGGAGGGTGCTTCACCAACAGCCAACAAGCCTGAAAAGACGCTCAAACCACGAGGCAACTAGGTTTTAAGAGAGGAAGATGAAGGAGTTATGGAAATGACCCCTAGTGGCCAATAAAACTACAGTTTCAAGTCAGTAACCACCTCTCCGGGGGGCAGGGAAGCTGCTCAATGTTAGTCACTCCCACTGATAAACACAGAGACCCTCCTTCAGCCCAAGCAAAAATGGCCTCACAGAAACTTTCAAACAGTTCAGGAACAGCAAGCCTGTAACTGAACTTTTTTAACTCTCAGAAAAGTGGGAAAAAGCAAGATTTTTTTTTTTGTTTTGTTTTTACAGAGATAGCAGAGGTTCACAAGTAATATCAAGTTATAAC
The DNA here is from genome assembly GCF_019279795.1 of Protopterus annectens. NCBI lineage: Eukaryota > Metazoa > Chordata > Ceratodontiformes > Protopteridae > Protopterus > Protopterus annectens. The sequence continues at coordinate 165,569,795 of NC_056729.1, forward strand.
AGTGCAGTAAATGACCCCACACAAGAGTGCTAGGTCAAGGACAGAAAATATGCAAGTTTTAAGAAAAACGATTTAAAATTAAGTGCAAACAGGAAATTCAGCAAACAGCTTTTGGTTGTGCTCTAAATACAGCTACTAATACAGAAATCAAGTTTAACAAGCCAGAAAATGCTCAAGCTAGGCAGCTATGCAGAAAAACTTAGCAAATAAACAGAGAAAAAATACTTAAAATCTCAAAAGTGGCTCCCTTCTTCTCTCAGCGTTTTTCCTCTTGGAGGGTGCTTCACCAACAGCCAACAAGCCTGAAAAGACGCTCAAACCACGAGGCAACTAGGTTTTAAGAGAGGAAGATGAAGGAGTTATGGAAATGACCCTAGTGGCCAATAAAACTACAGTTTCAAGTCAGTAACCACCTCTCCGGGGGCAGGGAAGCTGCTCAATGTTAGTCACTCCCACTGATAAACACAGAGACCCTCCTTCAGCCCAAGCAAAAATGGCCTCACAGAAACTTTCAAACAGTTCAGGAACAGCAAGCCTGTAACTGAACTTTAACTCTCAGAAAAGTGGGAAAAAAGCAAGATTTTTTTTTTTGTTTTTTACAGAGATAGCAGAGGTTCACAAGTAATATCAAGTTATAACAGTGCAGTAAATGACCCCACACAAGAGTGCTAGGTCAAGGACAGAAAATATGCAAGTTTTAAGAAAAAAACGATTTAAAATTAAGTGCAAACAGGAAATTCAGCAAACAGCTTTTGGTTGTGCTCTAAATACAGCTACTAATACAGAAATCAAGTTTAACAAGCCAGAAAATGCTCAAGCTAGGCAGCTATGCAGAAAAACTTAGCAAATAAACAGAGAAAAATACTTAAAATCTCAAAAGAGGCTCCTTCTTCTCTCAGCGTTTTTCCTCTTGGAGGTGCTTCACCAACAGCCAACAAGCCTGAAAAGACGCTCAAACCACGAGGCAACTAGGTTTTAAGAGAGGAAGATGAAGGAGTTATGGAAATGACCCTAGTGGCCAATAAAACTACAGTTTCAAGTCAGTAACCACCTCTCCGGGGCAGGAAGCTGCTCAATGTTAGTCACTCCCACTGATAAACACAGAGACCCTCCTTCAGCCCAAGCAAAATGGCCTCACAGAAACTTTCAAACAGTTCAGGAACAGCAAGCCTGTAACTGAACTTTTTTAACTCTCAGAAAAGTGGGAAAAAAGCAAGATTTTTTTTTTGTTTGTTTTTTACAGAGATAGCAGAGGTTCACAAGTAATATCAAGTTATAACAGTGCAGTAAATGACCCCACACAAGAGTGCTAGGTCAAGGACAGAAAATATGCAAGTTTTAAGAAAAAACGATTTAAAATTAAGTGCAAACAGGAAATTCAGCAAACAGCTTTTGGTTGTGCTCTAAATACAGCTACTAATACAGAAATCAAGTTTAACAAGCCAGAAAATGCTCAAGCTAGGCAGCTATGCAGAAAAACTTAGCAAATAAACAGAGAAAAAATACTTAAAATCTCAAAAGTGGCTCCCTTCTTCTCTCAGCGTTTTTTCCTCTTGGAGGGTGTATATATATACACACACACACATATATATATATATATATATATATATATATATATATATATATATATATATATATAAAAACATGTAGTGGAGTCATACTTCAGCATCATAACTCTCAACCTCTTAGTGCAAGGGGACGTAATGTAAGTATTGCAGTTATAAATGTAAAATGTTACTACAGTAACAGGGTTTGTGTCAGCATACATGTTCTGAAGGAAGGCAGTTCTGAAACTGAAATGTATGCCATCAGTTACTGACAGATATCATGAAATCATCATAGTGAAATACCATGCAAATCACAGTAAGGATTCTGTGGAATAGAGCAGAAATATGAGCAATACACCTGGACAGTCTGAAATAATCTGGTCAGTCGAGAGGTATACACAGAACTCCTTAGTGCAAGAAATGTGGACCAAGCCTGACAAATGGAGTGTTTAAAGCCATGAAAATGGGAATATATTACAAATACTGGAGTAGATAAGCTCACACAGTTGATGAAATCGCACTCTCCTGTCTGTCCTAACATATATTAACTGGAGGAGCACAAGTCCCAAGCCCACATACTTCCCACTAGTTACCGACATACATCTTCACAGGATCCCACTGCTTTATCAGAAATACACAACACTTATGGTGGCCAGGCAACAGTACATCTGACAAATATCTGGACATAACATCACACTAGGGAAAATACACTGAGCTGATAGGCATGTCACCAAGCACTGTCTAAACTACAGGTAGGCTGTCACAACACTAACCCAATTTTCCTATGGGGGAATACACATGTGTTTGCAAAGATAGCAGTCCCTACAGGGATGTAACAGCATGGAGTAACAGACACTAGTGTGAAAGTGCATACCCACAACCAATCTCAACATAGTCACAGTCACAGAATGGTAAGCCTAATTAAAAATAAAATATTTGGACTCTGTGAATGAAACCCATCATTATGTTTGCCAATCACACACTACCCCATACATATACTGGCCCAATTCACAGTGTAGTCTGATGCCTGACTGTAGTATGGGACATGTCATTCTCTGGCCCTACAAACATATAAGCTGATAGGATACCAGAAACTGGAGCAGCATGCAACATCAGATAAAAAAGGACCAAGAACACTGACATCTACCCAATTCTGTACACAGGCCAAATAACATATTCATAATACACTGGTACACAATACTGACACTGTCAACAATTGCCATAAGTACACAGACCTCACTACTGTACAGACTACAACAGAATATCCAGGTTTTGTCCTCAAATATAAGGCCTCCTATGCATAACATGTCAGGCAGTCTGATATATCACTGGGTTGATATCAGAAATTATGTCAGTAAATAATGATATACTGTACATATCCACCTCTTACTGCATGACATATGGACAAAGGGTGACAGATTTGGGGGACAGAGGCCCAAACACAGAGCCATCATTGACATATTGTTGTTATAAACTGAGAAAATTGCTGGTGTAACAGGGTTTGTTGTAACATATCTCTTCTGAGGGATGTGAAGTCAGAAACACATGTGGATGTTACCATTTACTGACTGCAATCCTCAGAGTATGCTACTGAATTTATAAAGACAAAAAATTTGTGAGTAACACACCGAATCTAAGACTCCAAACTCTGGCCAGTCTGCAGATAACACTTCAGGTGAGAGTTTTCTCAACCACATAACATTGCCATGTCAGACTTTAAATTATGCAGAACAGCCATATCCACACAAACTCTTGTTAAACTAACATTACTTCAAATGTATAACAGCAATATTTACATTCTGTCCTCATGTCTGGAACATCCCCCTCCAGTTTGTTGGCCTGCCTCCACAGTGTTTGTTGTAAGAGGTATTTCCAACTACCCTCTGCGATGCTGTTTGTTAGACATCCACATGAAGTCCTCCTCTCAGTGAAGGAAAAGGGCCAACGCTCACATGAAGTGCTTAGTTATAGGAGTGTGTTTCCATGCAATTGGCTATAGGAATGATACCACAGCTGCTCCACATGCAATTATCAGGTGGGGGACTCCAATTTATGCACAGGCCATCAGCTGATCATGAGCATTACCTACAAAAGTCAAGCTGCTGCCTATGCAAAACATATGTATTTTTTTACATCTACCAGAGAGAGAGAGAGAAAGAGAGATAGAGAGAAAAAGAAAGAAAGAAAGAAAAAGAAAACAAACAAGCAAACAAAAAGCAAGACCATCACAAGCAGACTAAAAAAAAATCTGTGAGACACACCTGTCTACCTGTGAAATACAGCAACTGAAACAGGCAAAAAAAAAAAAAAAACGGATGTGAAACAAGTAATCATTTAATGGAATGTAGTAGGGTGTATGTAAAATAGGCAAATAAGAAATTCAACTAATATTTCTCAACACTTGCTGTACTGATATACTGCTGATCTGAACTTATGGCCATAGCATCTGTGTCTGTAGTGACACAGAACACAGCCCACACCCCTGAGTCAGTCACATATGACTACTACTGGAGTGTGGTTTGAACAATACTGACTGTGACATTCCTAGGTCAGCTACTGGGATGTCACATATATCTATGTGTTAATTGTGAGTGCCAGTATGATATACATGTTAGGATCAGAAATATGAGGGTCTTGTACAGGGTATTTGTATAGTGAAATACTGTTGCAGCTGTGTGTTTTGAACTGCATATGATATAATGAGCTCATATCATTCAACTGTCCAGTGTTATGAACACTGACCATATGTGTGCCTCAGGTTTGTAGTTATGTACTACAACAGTTGTGTTATGTCTGGCAAAGAATTGGCAACCTGTGAACACTGACATTACAACATCTCCTTACATTTAATTCGGCTGCTCCTGTTAGGGGTTGCCACAGCAGATCATCTGACTGCATGTCTTCCAGCCCACTGCATTTTGTTCTTTCACACCCACCAGCTGTATGTCCACTTTCAACACATACATACACCTTATCTCAGGCCTCCCCCTTTTCCTTTTACCCAGCAGCCTCAAACTTTCACAGATATACTCATCATACCTACTTATCACATGTCCAAACAAGCATAATCCTGCCACTCTCTGCCTTTGGCCCCAAGCCATCCAACCTGAGCTGACCACCTAACATACATGTTCCTACTCCTGTACACCCTCATCACACCCAGTGCAAATCTTAATGTCATAAACTCTGCCAAATCCACCTCTGACTCCTGCCTTATTTTCCAGTGCCACTGTCTACAACCCATATAACACAGCTGGGCTCCCCACCCTCTTTTAGACCTTCAATGTCACTCTTAATGGTATTTGTCTGTCACAAATCAAACCTGACACTCGTCTCCACCCCCTGCACCCTGCCTGCACTGTTTTCTTTACCTCTCCCCTACACTCCCCATTACTCTGAACTGTTGTTTGCAAGAATTTAGGTTTATCCACCTTTGCAAACTGTATTCACTGCATCCTCACCATTCCTCCATCTCCCTTCCATTCACACACATATATTCTGTCTTAGCCCTGCTGGTCAACATTTCTCCCTTCTCTAGACCATAAGTCAACCTCTCCAAGGTCTCTTCAACCTGTTCCCTACTCTCACTACAGAACACAATGTTATCTGCAAACAGCACAGTCAACAAGGACCCCTGACTTATCATGTCTGTCAAGCTGTCCATCGCCACTGCACATGAAAAAGGACTCACTGCTGCTCTCTGATGTACTTCCACCTACACCTTAAATGCACCTGTCACTCTCAAACCAGAACTCACTGCTGTCACAGTAGCCTTGTACATATCCTGTAACATTCATACAGATTCCTCTGCCACTCCTGACCTCCTCATACAATACCACAACTGCCCTCTAGGCATCCTGTCATATGCTGTCTGTAAGTCCACAAAGACACAATGCAGCTACTTCTGACCTCACCTGTACATCTCCATCAACACTTTCATAGTAAACATCACATCTGTACTGATCTTTCCTGGCATGAAACCATACTGCTGATCAGTAATCCTCACCACCCTTCTTAACCTAGCTTCCACCACCCTTTACCATTACTTCATGCTGTAACTGATCAATATTATTCCTCCGTAGTTACTATAGCTGTGCACACCACCATTATTCTCATGATCAGTGCACAAACACATTTTCCCCACACCTCATACATCCTGTCACTTTCAAAGATCCCAGTAAACAATGTGGTTGACAACACCACTGCCATTTCTCCTAAACAACTGCATGTGTCCGCAGGTATGTCTTGTGGACCAACAGCCTTACCAATGCTGCACCACTTAGTAGCAATCCTTACTGCCTCCTTGATAATCTGTTGTACTTCCTGATTCACCAAATCCACATCATGCAACTTCCTCTCTCTCTCATTCTCCTCATGCAAGAGACCATCAAAGTACTGTTTCCATCTGCTGTACACACTCTCCGTGCTTGTGAGTACATTTCCCACATTATTCTTAATCACCCTTATTTGCTGCACATCCCTCCTATCTATCTGTGTCTGTCCAGCCAATTGGTACAGGTCGTATTCTCCATCCTTGGCGTCCAACTTTACATACAACCATTCAGACGTACCATCCCTAGCCTTTGCCACTACTCTCTTTGCCATGCACCCCATCCCCTTATACTTCTGTATAGTTGCTTCGTCTGTCTGACAATCCCATTTCTCCTTTGCCAACCTCTTTCACCGTATAAATGTGTAAATGTCCCTAACACTCACTGCCACACTGCTAGCCATTCCCCTCTCTGCCTGCCATAGGAGCATTGCATATCCTCTAGGGTATGACTGTGAATGCAAAAGCTACCCAAATATCAAATGATGTACGTGTGTTATAGCAATGTGAATACAGTGTCACTAATGTTGGTCCACAGCCCACTATGTATGTACGGTATCCTCCACATGTTGCCCCCTACAGATATGACTGAGCAAGAAAAGTGTTATGACAGTGTGCCATACTGACATAGAACAGAAATGTACAGTAGTTATTACCTGTGCAGATGTATGCATGTATGGGTAGGTGTACTTGGCTGCCTCATAACACCTGACATGGGATGCAAAACAGCATGTAACTGAGCTGTACATGTTGTACATGTGTGTAATGTTAATGTGAGTGCATCCAACAGAGTCACACTTTCACAGCTAATGGTTGTTGTATCGCCCTGACACAGACATGGGTACTGCCATAAGCAGGAATATCATGTAGGAAATAGAGAGGTGTCCAACTGTTATGACCTTGTGTCCATGCCTACTACAAACATTGCTATGACCACCCACATAGCTGTATGGCCTCAGCAATACCTAACTTCTACAACCTCTCTAACCAAAGCAAACCCCCTTGCTGGACAGCAGTAGTGCACAAAGCACATAATGGGATGCTATACTGGCTGTACAAGGGACAGTAGGAGCACGCACCAACTGGCCAGCATGTCATCCTTTGTCTGGGTGACTATAGTAGGTCACAGGTGGATTACTGTAAGGATGACTATGAGTATAACTAGGACACATCCACTGAGTGCAACCAGAAGGCCATCTGCAATTATGTCTGCAGTCTCATAGGAAATAACCCAGACCACCCTGTAATGGTGGTCAATCATAGCACATACACACACACACACACACATCATTGCTACAGCCAACCTGTTGCAGACACATTTAGGCCAAACATCACCACTCTAACTCAACATCAGTATAGGTGGATATGCACACAACATGCACCACTACCCTCATCATCATGGATCAGGTGCAAACCACCCAGTTAAACATAAAAATAGCAAGTCCCCTTGGGGACTGATAACATTCCAGTCTGCATCCTACATGAACTCAGACATATACTTCTAGCTGCATTACATACTGTATGCAAGCCAAGCCTGAGCAGCTTTGACAGCCCATCTGCAAGGAACACAGACACTGTCACCCTTCTACACAAATGTGAATGATGGTTAATGAATTGTACTGGACTTCATAGAGGGAATATGACACAAATGGGCCAGGAGTGCAATACATGTTCATGCAGTGCTGTGGCTCATGTGTTTGTATATAGTGTACACTGTTGATAGTTAGTCATGTGCTGTCTCTGTAAAGAAGTCTGCGCAATGTCTGAGGTCCTGTGATGTGTTTCTCTGTTTATGTCTTCTAGGTGCTATGCCAAAGCAGCTGGACTACAATGAGGAGGAGACTTTGCCCATAACTGAGGCCATCCTGCAGAACTATACCATCCTTTTTTGTCAGGCTCGCCAAAACCAGTGGGACCGGACTGCACTGTGGGATGAAATTGTCCAAAGTGTCAACAACTTGGGCCTCCATGGCACATGTACGATCAGATATGTTACAGAGCAACTGACCGGATTCGGCATGCCCAACAATGGGCTGCTGCTGTAGTGAGGGACCGTTCCACTACTGGTGGGGGGCCAGCTACACAGCCCCCTCTCATGGCAGTGGAGGAGCTCCTGGCTAACCTTGGGGTACCCCCACAAGAAGATCTACACAAGAACTTTTACTCATGGAGGTGGGTGGCACCCAAGCAACAGGCAAGGAGCATCCAGGTAAGCCAAAAGTGCACATCAATGTACTGAGATTGCATTACAAACTGTGTTCTATAGAGTCTTGAGATACATATGTCAGGGTAAAATACTACCACCAAAACCGCTATATCAGTCCTACTACTAAAATGGTACTGTCTAACACCTTCCTCATTCATTGTCTCCTATATGATGCCCCACTTCTTACCAACCTTCAATCTTCTCTAAAAACAAAGTTATCGTCCTGTTATGAGAAAATGTCTAAGTTTGCTACCAGCTATAAATCCAAATACCACCACTACAATGCCCTACACAAACTAAATTTGCTTGGACTTACCAACCATCTTACCTACATTCAACTTACTTATGCCCATAAACTCATCTGTAATCTCTCCGTCCACCCCTCCCTTGCATCCTCCTTCAAAATGCACACACCCAACAGACTTCTAAGATCCAATAACCTGAATTTTCATTAACAGCTTGAATGTATGGCAGACGGGAGGCAGCTGCCATGTGAAGGTATCTCAGAACCACGATCATCTGGGCATGCACATAGACATCCACCATCATGATCCTGTATGGGAGGTAACACCAGCACTAGTGAGGGTGGTGTGATGTCCACACCAAGACATAGCAGGCCATGGACACGTGGTCCTGGACGGTCCCAACAGGGTCACAGTTCCAGCAGACATACATCAACATCAGGGAGCAGTACTATCTCCGGCCTTTCTGGCCTTGTCAGTGGTGGTGCCCATGATACCCTTGGCAGATCCAGTTCCCGTGTCCATGACTGGAGGTGGTGAACTGTACACCCTGCCATGTATAGGCCACAGCTGTCCAGAAAACATCAGTGTAGGGCAGCCACCTGGTGTGTCTGTGTGCACACACACACACACACACACACACACACACACACACACACACACACACACACACACATATCACAATAAACTCACCTCCACATGCACATGCACCACACCTGCACACACCCATACTGTCAAGAAAATGGCAGAGCCTAGGGCTCTGGCAAAACCACACAACACCCTGTACATATGATGAAACCTGTGCCTGATCCCTGACATCCAAAACATCAACGCAGGGACATGCAAATATGGGTCTGATGCACAAGGTGGACTTAATAAATTGTATGTAGGTAATGCTGTGTAGGGTCCTGTCATCTGGCATTTGTAAGGGGTACATATCAGAGTGTATGTACAGTTTAAGCCATGATGCATTATTGCTATTCTTAATGCTGACTGAATGTGTTCTCACATGCTATATCCTGTTTGTGTTTTAGGCCTCTGTGCGTCATCAGGATGTGGCCCTGCAGCAAGACCAAGGGGTATGGCAGTGCGGTAACACATCAACCATGTCATAAGCAAGGTACAGCTGTAGCTGCATGAATTTCACACGTCTGTACAACAGTGATTGCATATGCCTCACAGATTATAGGGCTGAGGGTTGTATATAGATTTATGGCGATTGACAACATCTGTTTCAGAATGGATAATGGTAAGTGTGCTGGTTTGGACACACCTCTGTCTGCTAATAATGACACCCCCATGAGGTATTCATCAAACAAAAACACTCAGATTACTGCACACACACACACACACACACACACACACACACACACACACACACACACACACACACACACACACACACATTTCACAGTACTGAGATCCATTGGTTCATACCTTCATAGGTGTGTAGTAGCTGAATGGCCATGAAGGCTCTACAAGGCTAGGCCAAGTAAATACCTTGTCTCAGGCCAGATGAAAATAGTCTCCAGTGTGGCTAATGAGTATACTCACTGGAGTGAGCCCCAGGGGTGGGTATTGCATTCCCCATCCACTCATCCATATGTGTATTATGGACGGCCAGCAATGTGCATTACTTCACATGTATGTGATTTATATTCCATACCATGGACAGTGTCTGGGTTGTGAACCTATCCCACAAGCATGTCCTTTGGAGTGTGGACGTGTGCTTGAAGTATCTGGGGCATGTTCTGTGGACAGATTGAGATCTTCAGAAGTAGCATCCCTAACCCAGCTTGGCGAGATATGGTTGTGTAACTCAGGCAGTGGTTGCACCTACATAGACAGTATGATACAGGGATTCATTGGAGTTATAGGAGTCTGTCCATACAGGGCACGTGAGCAAGGCCTAGTATTGTCTTTGTGGGGTAGATTTGCAGCCTCTAAAGTTTTTGCAGGTGTCCAGTGGTGTACATTGCAAAAGGGCTACTGTACATATTGATTGGACTACTGAGAGCAGGGTACAGGGTGACCATGTTCTTTTACTTGCTGGATAACACACACTTAGGTGATATAACACATCAATGTACTTTATGATGTCAGTGGCACTGTTGTGGTAAACAGACAGCACAATGTCAACCCATGTTCCCCATTATGTTATAAAAACATTACTGTTCAGTCGACTACCAGCAATGTATTACTTCATGTGAGCCATGGTGTTCACAAAGGTAATGACGGCACATCTTCTGGCATTGAGGTAATGTCCAGGGTTCTGGCAACAGTCATATGTGTCATAGTGGCCTTTGTGCACGATGTAAACTTCACACAGGGTCTACAGTGTAAATGATGCCGGCCTGCACAGCAGAACTTATGAGCATGTGCAGCATCTGGCCACCCACCTCATCTGCCATACCCGTCAATGGGCGGCTGCTGTAGCAAAAGAATGGCTAACCACATGTGGGGTCCCAGCCATACAGCCCTCACTGACACCCACCGAGGATCTCCTCACCAAACTTGTGGAACACTCCCCATGCACAAGCCATGATGTTGAGGGAAGCATTGTGGAGGTGGGTTGCACTCACACACTGGACAAGGAGCATTTGGGTAAGGGCCCAGTGGGGATTAGTACAGTAATGTATTAGACATACATGTATCTGTATTGTATCTACATGCATGTGTCAGGTCCAATTGCAGTTGTGGATGGGATTTTCTAATGCACAGAGGTGCACATCTATGGTGAGGACAGGACATTGTGTCTTATTATGATTAGAACTGCAGATGTGCAGACATGCTGCATCCATCCTGTACCAAGGCCACATGTGAGTCTGCTGACAATAACTCCCTCTCACAACTACTTAGGGCCCTCTGGTCTGCATGTGGAACAGCAGCCTGAAGCTGGTGAGTATGACATTGTTCTGTTGTTGCCTGGCAATACCCCAGGCATGTGAAGCACATGCAATTTACCATGCACACAACCATCAGTAATAGCTATATTGCTTTATGTAATACCTATATTACTTGTTGTGCATGTTCACTTCTGCTGAGGTTAACTGTATTGCATCACAGTGGTCATCAAAGGAGCCTATCTGATGTTACTTCAACATTGCTATAGCATACCTCACAACTTGCCAGTGCCAAGATGTCTGGACAGAGGCCAGCCAAATTGGCTGGACAAATGGCCTAAGGTAGCTTCATGTGTGACACATTAGTGGTATACAGTGGATATAAATTGTGTATGCACCCCTCTTAAGATGCATGGTGTTCCTGTTACATACTAATTAGGACCACAATATGACAGTCTACACCTCTACCAGCCTGTAATGTGACCCATAACGAGAACAGTTCACCTGTAAAACCATGCATCTGGACCCATGTATTGCACCTACAAGGCTGGCCACCTGGGAGGGTGGCAGACATCGTATCACCATGATGTTTCAGTTAGGTATGATACCTCATGCTGCCATATGTGTCAGTGCACTCACTTTGGCCTATTTGGCTATAATATCAAATACATGGACATTGTAAAGGCACACAGACCACTGGATATGCCAGGCACATCTGTACAGAGGACAATACGATGGTTTAACCTGCTGCAAGTGAGGCAGATACTGTTACCACACTATATAAAGTAATGGCAGCAGGAGGTGGTCACCACCCATGTATGTATACACATCAAAATGGTATAAGCCACACAAGATATGATCCTCACACAGACACACACACTCCCACACACACACACACACACACACACACACACACACACACACACACACACACACACACACACACACACACACACACACATATGCCACTACTGGGATTAGAACTCCTGCCTACCTAGGTATTCCTACTATAGTGCTATGCAGTTATCAGATGCTCCACAGAGCTTATACATTTCCACCTCTTCCAAAGGTGCTTCTAAGGTGGATGACATCAACAGGACTACTAAATTTGAGTGAAGGGAAGTGTAAAGGATAGTACACGGGTCAAAAATGGTAAAAGCCAGACACACATACACACATACACACACACACACACACACACACACACACACACACACACACACACACACACACACACACACACACACACACACACACACACACACACACACATGCACACACAACTCCTGCCTATCTAGGTATGTCTACTACAGTGTTACACAGTTACCGCATACACTATAGAGGTTACTGAACTTTCACATGGCCAAAGCTGCTGGTAACTGCACAGCTGTGGTAAAGTATTACAGGTGGCAGACAGTCTGCCTTCTGTTCCACCCATACATCATGTTAGTTCTTCTGTCTTGCACTTCATCTAGCATTATGGCTTGACACTTCACCAGGTTATTGTATCAAGACATGTGGCACACCTGTGAGCCGTCAGTAGTATTCGTTCATCACAGATGTAGGCCCAGTAATTACTAGTTATGTCCACCCCTCCTGGCATGTTTGTTGGGTGGTTATCTGTGGTTTCACCCATTAACCTGGAGCACTTGTCCAGTCTAAGGCACTGTTGCAACTGCCTCATGTACACAGACAACCCTCCCCTCTAAACTCCCAACATTCAGACCTGTTAGGGTTACCCATATATCACCCAATATGGACATATACAGTCTCCAGCAAAGTCTGGACTAGCAGGACATGACTATATAATCGACACCTGCACCACACCATGTGGAACACGTAGCTCACCATGACACCCAATTTGGCAGCCATGACATACAGTGAAAAGCCACACACCCACCTTCCCAGAGGCACTCAATAGACATTTACCCAAACAGCACATACCAGCAAGACAGACACCCATTCAGACACCGCGACATGGAACATGCCAAGGAACACATATTTAGCCTACACAGTGTGCCCCTCAACTTAAGCTCCTAAGGTTAACCACCTTGTACAATACAGTGATCATGGGCAACTCAATACTGAAGCACACACACATTCCACTCACTAAGTTGAATATGGATCAGATAACAGACAAATATCTATCACATGCCCGCATCCAACACATGACACAGCCAGTCATGGCACTCCACAGCAACTATGAGTATCACTCTGTATCCATGTGGGTGTGAATGACTTGGGACACACCTCCCTGGACTACATGACAAGAGACATGGTTAAACTCTCTGATTATGTGGTCCAAGCAGGTGTGATAGTAGCCCTGGGCAGTGTACCACTGTCATCCAGAATGATGCTGCGGTACTATGAACAGATTGACTGCAACATTGGCTTATGTGTTATGTGTCATTATCAGGGGGTCCAGTACCTGTCTGGCTGGGATGATATGACAGACAGAACCCAATGACTTGCCACAGATGTCCTACATCTGTCACTGATGGGTTTCCAGGTACTGGCCAAGTGTCCTGCCACCACTATGATGTCTTATTAGGCAGTGTTCCTAATGTTATTACCACCATAACAGCTGCACATGCATACAATCTGAGGGTCATGCTGCTCAACAGTAGACATCTGTCAGGATGCAGTCATTCAGAGCAGTCATTGGAGGACACATGTCTACTGTAATGGAGAGGTGGTTCACATGCATGTGATTTATATTCCATACCATGGACAGTGTCTGGGTTGTGAACCTATCCCACAATCATGTCCTATGAAGTGTGGAAGTGTGATTGAGGTATCTGACACATGTGTGTACAGATTGGTATCTTCAGAAGTAAAATTCCTGACCTCATTTGTTGAGATCTGGCTATGTAACTGAGGTAGTGATTGCACCTACAAAGACAGTATGACATGGGGATTCATTGGAGTTATTGGTGTCTGTTCATGAAGGGCATGTGTATAAGGCATGGCATTCCCTTTGTGGGGTACATTTGCAGACTCTACAGTTGTTGCAGATGTCCAGTGGGGAACATGGCAAAAGAGCCACTGTACACATTGATTGGGCTACTGAGGGGATGGAACAGGGTGCCACGTCCTTTTAATTGCTGGATAACACACAGTCAGGAGATGTAACACATCAAAGTAATTTCTGCTGTCAGTGGTATTGTTGTGGTCAACAGGCATGTAGTCTACTGCAGTCACACCATGGGTACTGTCTGTGACGCACTTTTCTTTAGAACTACCAATATAGTGGTTGCTGCCTAGCCAAGTGTGTTTGTGTATGATCTGTGGGTTGAGAGTGATCTCTGAGTATTAGAAGGGTTGTCTATATTGTTCACTAATCCATACTGTCACATAGTCATTCCACATGGCAGTAGATATTAGGGCTGTGGATTATGTACACCGATGTCTATGTTGTTTGACAAACATTGGCCTTGTAATGTGGACATTGAGACATATACTAGGTCCTCAATATAATAATTTAGCAAAATCCACCTACCAATGGATCCTGTTATTACACGGTCACACCCACACTGACACAGAATACTGATGACGCACACACTTGGCAGTACTGAGTTTCAAACCCCTACCTAGCTATGTATTGTTACTACAGTGTTCGGCAGTTATTACACACATCATGGACCATATATGGTAGAGAACTGCCCAAAGGTATCTTTGAAAGAGAGTGACATCAACAACAGTGCTAAAGGAGGGGTAAGGGAAGTGTAGTAAGTGTGAATGACCACAAAATCAGGTGTCTACAAAGACACACTCTCTCACAAACACACACATTTTCATAGTTGCCAGGAGCAGGATTAGAACTCCTATCTAACTAGTTTGCTACACTATAGTATTACACAGTTATTGCAAGTGCCACAGAGCTTCTATGGTGGAGAGCTGTCCAAAGGTATCTTTGAAGGTGATTGACATCAGCTGCAATGCTAAAGGAAGGTAAGAGAAGTTTAGTGTGTATTGGAATGGCCTCAACCACATTCATCTAGAAACACACACACACACTCACACAACTTAACATTTGACAGGACTGAGATTACAACTGCTACATGGATACTTATTTGGACTGTGGTGTTACACAGTTATCACAAGCACCACTGAGACTATAGGGCTAGAGAATAACCAAAGGTATTTCTACAGTGAATGACATGAGCACATCATGTGATATAGGTCAATGGGATGTGTACTGGGTGGGAAAGGCCTCATAATGGGATTCTCTCTGTCACTGTCTGTCTTTCTCTTCCCCACGTCTCTGTGTGTGTGTATGTTTAACATATTATATTATGTTGGCCTTAGATATGTGTGAGTATTCCTATCCAATGTATGTGTGTGAAGTATCAATGGTGTACAATTTGGTGTGTGTGCCCAGACAGCTGTGAATAACTCATATCTGTAGTCCACTGTGTTGTGAGACATGGGCTTCATTTCTCTAAATGTAGGAGCATGCCCAATATGACCTTTTATATTGAGTGTGTGCATTCATTCCAAGGAGGGTTGGACTCCAGTTCAGGGTTTTGTGTGCTACAGCTACACCTAGCAAACTGTTTCTGCAGGATATCTGTAGATAGTTTGCCAATATGGAGACACAACGGGCATAACATACAGAGGATACTGTAACTATTGCTGTCTGTGCTGCTTGTGTGACATGTTTGGTTGTAGCATAGATTTTCTGACATATGTACTGTTTTACACTGTGACGTATCATGTCAACAACTACTGACAGCTATTATTCTTTGCTGACAGTTATTTACCAGGGAAATACAGGATGAAGGAAGCTGAGACCAATATTCTGAGGCATGTAGACTACACATTCTGGCACACACCTGCCATTGTGGAGGGGTAGCTACAGACAATAGACTGCTAGTTCTGTGTAAATGGTGCAGCACCTTGTTAGTATGCTGGCTGGGGATCCCCATCTTGTGTTTTTTTTCAGCTGCATGGAATGGCCATTTCCTGCTGGGGCATACCTCTCAGCTGTATAGATACACCCAGGTTATCCAGAGGCAGGACTCATATATCTGGTCATTTTACCTTCACACTGTGGTTTACAAGCAGTTTTTTGGCTATTCATTTGGGTTTTCAGTCAGGGAGTAGTATGGGTGGACATTAGAGTTTCAGACTTCACACACTCCATGACATCCATGCTTCTACACCCCCTCTGTTATTCCTGCCTATTCCTAACATTATGTAAGCAATATCTCAGAGGTATCCCTATAGTTGGGACTTTATCCCAGTAGTATTTATGGCATGGTCCACAGTCCTTGCAGTAGGACATGGGAAGGCATGCTACTGGCATTGGTCAACATGGCCTTGCATTTGTTTTCTGCTTACTGTGTTAGATTGTTAGTTGGGACCCCCTGACATTCCGTACATTGGCACGATGGGTGAGGCATGGACCTTTGCCAGTGGACTGTAGGCCATTTGAGAGTGCTGCAGGCCATCTGTTACTGCATTTCTATGTGGGATTGTGCTGGGGGGTGCACACCTACAGACTTTAAACATTCACAATGACTGTACTGGCATTCCAGTTACTCTGTTGGGTTCCATGTCATATTGTATTATGGCCTCTCATGCAGAAAGGAGGCATATCAGTAGAGTACACATGTTAGATCTTAATGGCATAAATTTCAGTTTCAGAATTCTTACCCTTCAGAACTAGAATGCAACTGCCAGACCTGTTGTAGTACATCTGAGTAGGTCTGGTGGGGGGCTGTTCACCATTGCCATCATTTGAGGTCCTTAGCCCTGTCTTTCTTTATGGTCATCTACACCTGTCCTGCTGGTTGAGGCTGGTGGTGGGTATGTGATTCTCATTGACATCCATGTGTGCGACCTATTGACATCCACAGTTATTTGGGCCATTCTATGTATTGTGGTAAGGGTTGTCACCTTCTGTAGTGCTGCCTAGTATGTTGACACCAGTATTTGTTGTGAATTTCCTGCTGTCCCATATAGCTATCTGCAGCTATCCCATTCAGCCACCCAATTCCCTTGCATGCTTGCATCCATATCATACTTACAAGTATGAAAGCATACTACTCCATTCAGTAATTGACTGGAAGGGTGACTTACCTTGTTGCTGGGCCAGTATTGAGGACGGTGCTTGAGGGCTGACTATGTCAGATGCATGTAGTACACTCCCTATACATGGTAAAGCACAGGTAGTATCATGTTTGGCATCGCTTTTACTGTATGTGTGATTCAAAGAGAGGTATCAGTCCATGGGTCCCCACAATGTCAGTGTAGGTGCTATGCATTGCCTCTTTGTCAAGGCCTGGGCATACTGGGCACACCTGCTTCTGCCTACAGTGGCAGGCTCAGGATGTTCCTCCTCTGAGTCCCTCTGTACCTGTGCTGGCCTTGGCAATGGTAGGGGGCTGTTTGGCCCTGCCCCATGCTGTTCCTGCTGCAGGTGTTTCCGCAGGATCATATTGTGTAGCATAGCACATACTATGAACATTTGTGTACATGTAGCTGGAGAGTACTGCAAGGCTCCACCGGATATGTCAAGGCAGCGGAACCGTGACATGATCATCCAAAAAACACACTCTACAATGATGCTGGTTTGTATGTGTGCCTCAATATGGTGTTCTTGTTCAGGTGTCTGTGCATTTCTGATGGGTGTCATCAGCCACGGCTCAAGTGCATAGCCAGCATCCCCCACTAGATGGTCATATGGGATGTCTCCACTGGCAAACTCCTGATACAGCTGTGAGTAATTCCAGATGTGGGAGTCGTAATAGTTTTCAGGGCTGCCAGCTCACACACATTCATGATAATGCCCTGAGCATCGCACATGACTTGGCAGTTGATGGAAGGGAAGCCCTTGCAGTTAATGTAGACCCTACCCCGCTCACTGGGTGGTGCTTTGATGTGGATGTGCATGCAGTCTATAGCATCAACTACCTCAGGGTATTCTGCTATATTTTGGAAGAGATGCATACTTCTGGTCAATGCTTCACGGGTTTGGGGAAATAAATGTGCTCATTGGCATGTGGTGTCATGGCATCCAGGAACTGATGGAGTACCCTGGATGCTGATGTCTGTGAGACCCCTATGATATCCCCAGTTGGTCTTTGAAATGTACCTGTGGCTAGTATTCTTAAGTCTAAACATACCTTGGTATCCACTGGGATGGGTTCCCCTCTATTATGTGTGTGTGAGGTGTGGCTGGCACAGCTCAATGATTTGCTGTAGAATGTCCCTGTCTACCCTAAAGCACTCCACTATCTCCAGCTCATGTAGGCCCTGGTAGGTTACCCTGGGTCTGTACATTATTCTCCTCCTCCTCTTCACTGTGGGTTGGTTGTCAGTATTATCCTCCTCACCACCCTCAGTCTCTAGCACATATTAATGGAGTAAAGCAGCAGCAGCCTGTAACATTTTTAGTTAGTTTTGCCAGTTAAAAATCCCCCATCTGTATACACCGGTGGTGTAGAGTTTGTGGGAAAAAGTAATCTGAAAGGTGTTTGCATAGTTTACAGGAGTGTGCTGGGCTGCTCCATGTGTCTTTGGCTGATTCTGGTACATTCCACCTGCCAGCTATGCTAGTTCTCCTGCATTGCCTTCCTACTGCTGTTTCCCCTACATCCAGTCTGCAAGGTGTTTGCATAGTTTATAGTAGTGTGCTGGACTGCTGCATGTGTATTTGGCTGATTCTGGTACATTCCACCTGCCAGCTATTCTAGTTCTCCTTGATTGCCTTCCTACTGCTGTTTTCTCTTTACAGTTCCTCCCTATTTAAGCCCCAAAGTGCACCACGCATACCCACTGCTCAAATGTAAACAATGCTGCCATTTCCTCTTTTATTTTTATTTTGTTTGTTTAGGCTATATACATACTGCTTAGGCACATCTAACACTCCCCTTCCTTAGCTGTGCTTAGCTAAGGGCAAATATGGGCCACAGAGCTCCAATGAGCTTACAGCAAGCATGAAACACCCCCTTATGATGTCATTCAGCTCTTACACTTGCACTGTTGTATTGCTGCACCTACACGGTTAGGTACAAGCTGACACTGAAGAAATATGTGATTCAGTATAAATCCCCTCATTTGCATACCCCAGTGTGTAGGTCATTAGTTACTGCACTAACACAGACCCTTTCACCTTGACAACCAGTGCTCCCTGGCATTGTTTACATTCTGCATGCTACTGACTTTCTTGGCAAAATGCAGAATTAACTTAAAATTGACATTTCTCATTTTTGTTTTTATTTTTGGCACAATCCCATTTGCGCGCCACTGCCCTAAGCTTAAACGGCCAAGATTGGTAAAAGAAATAGAGTTTAATTTAAAAAAAAACAGTTTTTAATGATAATACCTTATATATGGCCATTGGCATGTGTATTAAACATAATACATTCTTTTACACGAGCTGTCATGCCTCCGTTTTGTCAGATGCAAAAATGTATTCGGTTACTAACCGAATAAATTTCTGCACTGACAGTGTTCTTATACAGAGTCTGTGCAGCTTGGTGAATTGCAAAATCACCTCATTTGCATGGTTTTCCCCAGCAAATGAGGTGATTTGCTTATTTGCCAGCTTTCTGTGGAGGAACAGTGTAGGGCTGCTCGTGCATGTGAAAATGGTGCTATCTTGAATTGCTCTGCAGTCATTTTCCATGCAGGAGCTCCTACACTGTTCCTGCACAAAAATTTAGGCTTCCTGAATCCCGGGATAAAACTATTTTTCATGCCATTGGCGATATATTTGGCCATTGGCATGCGTACTAAATATAATGCATGCATTCTTTCTAGCTGTCATGCCTCCGTTTTCTCATTTGCAGAAATGTATTCAGCTAGTAATTGAATACATTTCTGCAGGTTACACTATTCCTGCATGAACACCTGCCTGCTTGGTGTATCACTAATTCACCTCATTTGCATGGTTTTCACCAGCAAATGAGGTAATTAGGATAAGGCAGTGGTGTCTGTACAGGAATAGTGTAGAAGCACTCATGCACGTCCCGGGATCCCTTTGCTGAATCACTTGGTGGACATATTGCATGCTGCAGCTCCTGCACTATTTCTGCATGTCATGCGGGGCTTAATGAATCCCGGGACCCTGATTTCTAATTCCCACATAATCAATCTCCATGACTTCATGAAGCAAATATACTGGTATTTTTTAACTCTGCCATGGTGACCTCAGCATTATCAAAAATCAACACTCCACAGAAACAATGTTAACACTGTTGAGAAAGTAAACCTTGTCATCAACATACCTGTCTAGCATTCTTTGATGAAATTCATAAATTGCAATCATTGGTAAAAACTCTCATCTGAGTTATTATGAACCACATCATTTAGCTAACTGCAGTCACTTTTCACTCTGGCTACCACAATTTCCATAACTCCTGTTGATTTTCATATGCCAACAGAAATTATAAAAAAGAATGAGTTTTGTTTAAATTTATAGTCTCAAAAACTCTGACTCTGATCAGTAATTGAAAATGTATTGTGATTGAATGTATTGTGATTGAAGTTCCTTAATTATTTGAGTGCTTGTGTAATTGCTGGTTCATGGTATGTAAATCATTAAAAGATTTGTAAGTTGTACCCTTTGGAAAGATCTTTGCAGTCCAAGATGCTTGGTGTTTTTTGTCTTTGCTGATCCATACTGACTGAGTAAAAAGAGATAACGTGCATGAAATTATCTTAGAGTTATTCCTTCCTTCATTTACTGATTTTATTGGACTCTGCATTTTGTTCACTGCCTTACAAAAATGAAGGATCTGTGATAATGGGATTTGTGCTCACTGAATTGCACTTATTAGTACCTTGAAACAGATATCTGCCTTTAGAATCAAAACTCTCTGTATAAGTATCATTGACATGACATCACAAAACTGTCTGTTTTGTTTCTCTTCTATTTTTCTAGCAACTGCTTAAAGAGGATCATTATTCTCTTTCTTGTTATGAGCTATACCTGGCCTTTTCTTTGCACTGAGTGAGAACTAAAATACTTAATAGAGTTAACAGGGAAACTATGAAAGGATCCCAATATTTTTAATCAAGTTTTATGCCTAATGTTGCATGGTTTTGACTCAATACCACTATAATTATTTTGGACACCTCCTTTATTTTTAAAGGCAGTGGAAGTAGTGCTACTAAGAGAGCAGGATCTTGCATGGCCACACTGGCTAATACCAGATGATGTAGTGGCTCTGTAGCCTTGTCGGCTAATACCAGATGATGTAGTGGCTCTACAGCCATGTTGGCTAATACCAGATGATGTAGTGGCTCTATAGCCATGTTGGCTAATACCAGATGATGTAGTGGCTCTACAGCCATGTTGGCTAATACCAGATGATGTAATGGCTCTGCAGCCACATGGATGCTGACCATCCCCCAGCAGATGTTCCATTACAGACTCTGCCTTATCCAGTGTGGCATTCATCCTGTCCATTGAGTTAGCCAAATGGTTCAGGCAGTCCTGAACGTCAAAAAACAGAATGTTTAATACTCACACTCTCTCTTTTGATGTCCTTGTGGAATGTGCCTGCACCTCCATGACAGCACTACAGATACACTGTGTAGCACCTACTGACACACCACTATCAGGAAAAGGGTAGACAGCAGGCCTCCTCTGAGCACCTCTAATAAACCACACCTACCTGTGTGTCACCTCACCAACACAATATCTATGGAGATACTCAACTATTTCTGCAGCTGGAGTAACCACATTTCCCTGATCAACTGTTCACCCTCAACCTGTCCAGTGTCTGAGGTCTCTGTATTATGAGTGTGAGCAGGCATACTAACTGTGTCTGAAATAGGAGCATAAGATCTTGGAGGCACAACATCAATGTCAGACTGTGCCTCTCCATCACCACCACCATCATCAGAAGCTACCGATACTCTGACATCCGGGAGCAGGAGACCCACAGTGTCACTGACAGGATCACCTATGACAAGAAGTAAGCAACAAAAAAAAAAAAAAAAAGGAAAAGAAAGAAAGAAAAATAAAAATAGAATAAACAATGATCAAACCTATGCTATGTGAAATTTGTATTACATATACAAATATGCTAATGGAATGAAATCAGATAACTGAGTTACAAATGCATCAACCTTTTGGATATTAATACGAATAGACAGGTCTGCTTATTTTTCTTTTTTTTATTTCTCCAGGACATTTGGGTTTCAAATACTATGACAGGAATGGAACCCATTACTAAATCGAAGTATGATTAAAGTTCAGAAAATTAGCATCGCTTCAATCTTTGATGTTAGCCAAAAGTGCTCTTCACAGCATCTGCAATGTGCGCAGGATTAACTGCTTCTGCAATTGATAAGGAGTTACATGTATCGATAACATATCTAAATATGACTGCAAATTCTTTTTTATGAGACCCATTGCTCATACTACTGTTGGAACTGTCTGAGTATCCCACTTCCACATTGCTCTTGTTTCTGTCTGCAAATCCTTGTATATTATGACTTTGTGTCTCTCTGTACATAGGACACTGTAATCACTGGGTGTAGCAATTTCAATGATCAATGCTACTTTTGTATTTTTTTCCTGGGTTATTATATCTGTTTTTCTCACATCTATTTTTGAACTGTTGGTAATGGGTGATTCCATGAGTTATAAATGTATTCATTTTCTATGAAGCTTTGTGGCTCACGTTTCCAGTGTTCTTCAACTACTTCAATATTATAATGTTTGCACAATCCCCAATGCAACAGTCTTGGTACATTATTTTGCCTTGCAGTATACAATCCTTCTGCTATTGGTATATCACATCCAGCAGCAAGATGTATGACTGTTTCCAATTCTGTTTTACTAAACCTCCATTTGTCTGTTTCTCTGACAAGTTCAATGGACTCTGTAAACCAACGTATACATAGTGCACTATCTGGGCCACCAATATTAACCTTTCATCTTTTGGTTTAAAGTCATGTCTCCTTAACCATTCATAAATTAAATCCTTATCAGCATGAGGTTGTTCCATGAGTTTCCTGTACTTGCAACTATATGCATTTTCCACATTTCTTGCCTTCTCATTTTATCCTTCACCTTATATTCTTCCTTTTTTTGTGGGGAGGCACATTCATTTGCTGCCTGATTTTTTATCTACTTCTGGTTTGAATTCCATTCCCACTTGACACCAATATGCTTCTGCTAAATAAAGCAGGGAAGTCATCTTAGACTTGTTCTCCTCATGTTTTAAAACTATCTCTATGTTTGGATCTTGTGAGGTCAGCAAATACATATGCAGTCCTATGAGTTCACATCTAGACATGTAATCAGTTTCAAGTAGGCCTATACCTCCTTCAGCATGGGCATTATATATCATGGTATACAGTGATTTTTATAAATCATTTGATAAGCATAATTACCATGTGCAGGTAGTCATACAATAACAGACCCAGATGTGCCTGTGTATAAAAAAGAGAGATTAAATGGGCATGATAAGCATCATAAAGCAAATGACAGAAGAAACAGGAAACGATTGCATTTACAACTGAAGAAATCAGAATTGTTAACTGAACTACCCCCCCATTTCCCCCTTCATCTCCGCCTATGCGCCACCCTGAGCTTCTGGGTCTCTGTCTCTCTCTCTCTCTCTTTCTATATATAGATAGATAGACAGATAGATAAATAGATAGACAAATAGTGCATAAATAGATAAGATAGATATGAGTGTATGGCAATTTTTTGAATGACCTAAATATCAACGTCAAAAATATAGACGCAAAAAACAACTAATGTTCAAAATATCAATAGTCAAAATACCTAAACATAAAATAGTTACAGCAAAAATACCTGAACACAAAATGTTGTGAAAATTGAAGTTACACCAAATAAGGGTATATGCCTTTTCTCCACTGTTCTGTGATGTCAGAGTTGGTATCTATAATTATTAGGGGATATACAGAGTGGCTTGCCCAAATGCCCCCTGCAAAAACATTAAGTTGAAATGTTGTTAGCTTTGTCAATATTTTGTGTTTAAGTATTTTTTACTGTTAGTGTTTTGTGTTTCAGTATTTTAGATTGCTGATATTTTGAACATTAGGAATTTTTGTGTCAGTATTTTTGCTATCGATATTTAAGTCATTCAGGCAATTGCCCTGTAACTATGTATATATGTGTGCATATATATATATATATATATATATATATATATATATATATATATATATGTGCATACATACATATACATAACTGTATACAATGACAATTATTTCTTTATACAGCATACCTGGAAGTTCTGCAGTAGACACACTCGGGCTGTCTTCTACATCAGTCCCAACATCAAGGATTCTGTGTGAACCCTGTGATGAGCTGTCTGGATCCCATCCAGTGGGCAGGAACTCCTCCGTTTAAGTAAGTTGTGGATCAGTAGGAGGACCACTCCCTGTAGCCATGCATTCATGGACAATTGCAGCTGCCTGGCAACTGGTTGCCATGGTCCTATCACTGGCCCTGTGTCTTATTTTGGAATATGTATGTATGTCTGTGACCTCCCACTGCATTAACATCATTCACCACCAGCTCCCAGATATGGCCTCGGCTGGACTTGTCACCCCTGACTCTCTCTAACAGGAATGACCAGTGATGATACAGATCCTGAATGATCACATCATTTCAAGCATCAGTCTATGGTGGCTTACAGGCTGCAGAAGTCTTGGGTGCCTTAGCCATGTATGAGAGGAAACATAATAGGAATGAAAAACTCTGTAAGTAAAAAAAATATATATTATTAAACCCAAACAATATACTTGAATGCATCCACCCATAATACAAAAAATACATGAAAAACAAAAGTTTCAGACAACTTAATACAGATTTCTAATCTATAGATTGTGTAAATAGAAAGGTAAGGGATTTGAATCCAACATTGGTTAATTAATGTGACTAAGTGAACTGTCATGTACAATTGTTTCTCTAACAAAACCACTTTTGTAAACTTCCACTTAGGAGATGTATTTTCACTGGCAGAGGATTTCCCCATAGATTTGTATTACCCCCTGGAAATAAGCAGTTTTGGAAATACAGTGCTTACATCATGTTATCAAAAATGAACCACATCACAGTGCTCATATGAGGTTTCCTCTGTTACTGGCTGCTGATACTGTGTTCTCTAAACTACATAAGTACAAAGGGAATTGGTTTGAATCTAGCTATGGCTGAGTACTGTGCATGTATTTTTGTTCTGCTGTGTGGAGAAGGTTTCTAATGCATGTAGCTGCGTAGTGTTACCATGTACTTCAAACACCTTCATACACCTTTAGAAGAACATCAACAAATGAAAGAATGGTGATGTCATTCATTCATATGTGCACTGTAACAGTTGTAAAACATCTCATGTGGTACGTGTGATTCAGGCAGTGTTCTGTACCTTGTGATCTTAGGGAGACAGTTCAAATCCAGCCATTACTCCTTAGACTTACTTGTGTCAGTATTACTGTGAATGTGCATGTAGGTAACAATATTATCACCCAGCTATTTCCTGTGAATAATTATGGCTGGGAAGTCCTACTTTGGTGATTTCTGCTCATTCTTTACACAGAAATACTTTATTGGATAATGATGATGCCATGGGATGACATTTGGTTTTCTCTTGAGAAATACTAAAGCTTTTCCTG
This sequence comes from Protopterus annectens, assembly GCF_019279795.1. Taxonomy (NCBI): domain Eukaryota; kingdom Metazoa; phylum Chordata; order Ceratodontiformes; family Protopteridae; genus Protopterus; species Protopterus annectens. The sequence goes on from NC_056729.1 coordinate 165,595,570, forward strand.
GGGCATGAGAACATGAGACAATATTACATACACTGCTGCCTTCCTAAGGCATGCGTTTGAATCTATGATTATCTGCACATTGTAAATGTCATTCTCCCATCACAATGATGACTGCATTAAGCATCACGTGTATTTGGGTATACCTAGCAGCAGACGACAATGTGTGAGAAAGACACATTCATCAGCAGTCTTTAAAAACCATTACAGGCACACATATCCCATTTACCAGTAACATGACGTCTCTGCTTTAAAGATCAAAATATCTCACGATTGTAACAGCAGTGGCACCATGGCACATTCTTTCTTCCCAATATCATTTAGCCTCTGTCATCATATAGTCAAGTGTTCAAAACTCACATTGAATGACAGTAAATAGTGCATGTTCTATTGTTGTTATGCATGAATGACATCCGCAAGTGTTATAATGTGTGCAACTACTGTGGGAGAAGCTTCCCCTAGCTCTTTTATCTCATACAAATTGCAACATAATTATATGATGCAATGACTTCACATAGGTGGCATCTCACAGTTTGGTTAAGACTTCCACGGTGACATATGTGCTTCATACACATTAGTAGACAGTGGGCTTATATAGCGTGCTGTTCAACTCCAGCAAAGAAGAACTTTCTGTAAATATAGTGACATTACACTTTCTTTTGGAGAAAGAAATATAAAGTCATTTTTTTTTAATATCCTGCCAGTGAAACAGTTGTTCTGTAAATGTAGTGGTGTGAGTGGTCCTGCATCACATGCATTCAGTAATGTCATGTATGGCATATCTACACAGACAGTGCATTTCAAATTTAGAAAAAATGTACAAAACAACAGGGAACAGCTTCATTGGCTTGATATTGCTATGCTCACAGTTGTGTGAACATTAGCAGTTTCTTCATTGTCATCATTCTGGCAAAATCATATTATATACAATAGCCTCAATTTCCATTGCTTCAAACATTAACTTAATTTGTTTGTGATGCAATCTGTTGCTATGTTGTGTGACAGACATAATCAATACACAGATCTGTACAGTGTGCAGTATGATAGGCAGGGGTTTGAATCTGGTAACATCTGTCTGTCATGTAACTGTGTCAGTCAGGAGTGGCATAGGCAAAGGAGGTATTTATTGCACAGAGGGCAACATTTTTAAGGTATCACTCCACAGAAGAGGATCCATACCCATTACAATAGGAAGTACTGTAAGCCCTTTGGGTGTGTTTGTCATGACACACACACACACACACACACACACACACACACACACACACACACACACACACACACACTATGCCAATTTCCGTGACATCACATGTTGATATGCATCTTTCTGATATTTGCCTGGCATGTATTCAAGTCTGCTAATATGCAAATGTTGCGTCTGTTACTGGCTGTTCCCAGGCATTACTTAATTTCCAAATAAGAATGCACTGTAGTGCATGTGTTCATCCAAACATTTATGTAGTAGTGTATACTTTACGTATTAGTGTAATTGTTTTCTTCATACTATGCAGCTTTAGTGGACATGAGAACTTGCATAATATGTCTTTCTGTATGGCCTGATACCAGATCATCATAAAGTGTCACTGAGCCTGTGTTTGGACACTTTCTTGTGTGGTTGTGTTGTTTACTGTGCTGTTATGGCAATGTCCTTTGTAATATCTTGAGAGCATGCCTAGGATAATCTTGATTTAGATGCACTCCATTTACAAAGGGAGACCTTGAATTACTGCAATGCCATCAGATCAGCATTGTCACTTTTGCATTTTGATCACTGCTGTATTAATGTTTACGATGCACAAAACACATACTTGCCTAAGACATGTGTCTAGGTAATATATCTCCTATCTATGTTTGTCCAATGAAAATAAATGGCAAAACATCTCCTTTTCTGCTATGCATGACACAGCTGCTCTTTGGCTCACACCTTTTTTATACAGGATGAAGCTGGGGATACAGCACTACAGTCAGTTACCACACATACCTTCCCTGTATATAGATGAGATATTCATTAGCTGCAGTGATGGTGGCCCTAGAATTTCACTAGCAGATAACATACATTTATTTCTGGCATCATGCCAGCACCTCTGTCATAGTCATTGAATTCCAGTTTGTGACATTGAGTTAAGTTTACTTAGACCCTCTGATATGTCCTTTACTAAGCTACCTAACATTTGGAACTTTAGCAGTCATATGTATCTTGCATTAACACCAATTAGATAATGTGGCAGTGGGCAACCTCTCCTTGCATGCCCTTCTCATGGCACTTATTCATTCAAAGTTTTTGTACTGCAATATGCAGATGCAGTTTTTATTGGTCAGCATGCTCAGAGTCCAGCTGACACAGCTCGTCATATGCCATGTGCTACTGCACAGACGCCTAGTATGTCCAATTCTATGAAGACAACATTACTATATCTGCAGTACAACACCATGAACCTAAGATTTCCTCATAAGGTAGAGGCGACCAGGACAACTGAGTGAGCTGTTAGAGTAGGCAATCTTATGTACGTTAGTGTTACCTTCTCAGGTATCCTAGTGTGTGTGTGTGTGTGTGTGTGTGTGTGTGTGTGTGTGTGTGTGTGTGTGTGTGTGTGTGTGTGTGTGTGTGTGTGCTTGCTGCTGTATCACCCTGAACCTGTAGCAATGATGACTGGTGTGCCCATTATGATACACTGTGTATGTTAAGGGTCTGTGATGTGTCTGATGCCAGAGGAATACTACTTTTTTATTATTTTACTCGCAACAGATCAATGCCTTGTATAATTTCACGTATATTACTCTCAGGATTAACATCTCATTATAAGCTTTCATGGCAATGTAAGGTGCATAGCACTATGTTATATAGATGCTTTTATGGTTACATTGAATATATAAATGCATTTCTGTACATATTGCATACACTTATGTTGTGATCGAGAATTAAGTAGGTCATGTCTGATAAACATTTTCTCTTGTTTGACAAAACCTGTTGCCCAAGTATACATGACCTTGCAGACCCATGTTTCCCATGGCAAGTTCTTCTCTAGGTATTGTCAAGAGTAAACAGTATATCAGCATGACACATACATCTGCAATTCACAGTTCCATTTATGTATGACACAACATGCATGCATTATCCATATGTGCTTCCATATATGCCCAAACCTCAATATTAGTTTGCTAATCCTAGGTTGTTTGTTTGTTCTCATGGTTTGCCTTTGGATGTTTTACCACACTGCAGTTATATCTATGGGTGTACCATCAGCTGTTATTCCAGTGTGTCTGTTATACTCTTAAGTGCCATGGAATGTTTGTCTGGGATGCTATGTTTGACCCTTGACTATGCACGATACGATTAGCATGACATCTGCACATTTCAGATTTTGCAGTGGTGCAGTGCATGGTATGACATCATTTCATGCACACCATATTGATGACATATCATGTGAGCTGTCTTTCCAACAAACTTAATTTCTGCCCCCTTAGCCACATGTGATCTGCTGCTTTGCCCTACCGCACATCAATAGCCAGCCTCCTACACACACACACACACACACACACACACACACACACACACACACACACACACACACACACACACACACACACTCACACACTGTGTCACTTACACACATTATATTCCACATATACAAACCAGACCTTAACCTCATGTTTTACAATGGTATTGACCACATGTGGGCCATGCACATACAGGTAGGTTTGCGGTAGTTGCTCTATCTTTCTTATAGTCATCCATCTTCTAGCAATCTATACTTCCATTCAGGCATCCTTATACATTTAATGTAGTTTTAAACACATGGTATGTGCATGCTGCAGTAAGACCCAATAAAGTATTTGTATGGGATGTATGATCCTCCCCATGTATAAGTCACAGATGGGGTACTGTTGCAGACATATATAGTATTGGTATGCAGTCACCAATAGGGTACATGTCACCTAAGTATCTGTGTACATGTTCATCAGACATGTCATAACTGAAAGCTGTGACCCAGACATTCCCAAGTTACCTGAGCCAGCATATATGGCTACAGACTTCATCACTCATGCCTGAATGTTCTCACCCTTGTGTCCTCCTGAGCATCTTGTGAAGCCTGTACCAGCTTCTTTTCAGACATCTGAAGTTCTTGGGGTAGACTACCTACACCTATGGCTCACAGGTCACTGTGCTTGGATCTGATCATGCTGTGCAATGTGGCACATACAATGACCATTTGTGTAGCCTTTGTGATGTGCATTGCAGTGCTCTCCTGGATATGTCCAGACATCTAAATCATGATTTTAGTACACAGATAATCACTCAACATTGTCTCATGTAATAATATGTGCACCGTGGAATGCATCTTCAGCCGACATTGATGGGGCTCTGAATGCTGTCATTGAACCAGAACTCCAGTGAATAACTGCAGTCACATGCTGGTATAAATGGACAGAACATTAGCATGGTTGCTTCACAGTACAATGCACAATTGAATCATGGGATAAATCTGACATAATCGGGTATGCTTACTAAGTAGCTGCGCACTACCAGGGTGTGTTGCCATCAGGTTAATGTCTGTTGAGCCTGCCACCTGACAAATGAGCAATGGCCACCATTTCTGGTAAAGTAACATTCTACACCACCTCCATAAAGGATTTTAATTTGAATGTAGGTAAAATCAATTGCACCAAAACCATGGGGGAGTTTATTATGGCATAGAATTGTTCCATGGCAGCATATCACTCCCTTGGTGTTGCTGTGAAGTAAATAAACTCATCTGCTTTGCTCCACATGACTGCCGATAATTGTCTTAGTATGTGATGAGAACCTGTTCAGGATACCGTATGACATCTGCCATTTGCCATTGAAATGTCCTAGAGGCCAGTATGCCAAGGCTCAGACATGCCTTTGATACATTGTGAACTGGGTTATACCACAAGCTGAACGAGGACATGTGAGGTGCAGAAATCTCACATGCTGCCTGCACCAGCTCTATTTCTAATCTGCATCTGTCTACAATTTCTTAATCAGATAGCTGTCATGCTACTGTGCTGGACTTCTATAGATAGAGGGATACATTTGCAGATCATCCCCTAACCCACCCTGTAAATCCTTTGACTGCTGTAAATCATTTTCAGCATAAGTCATTCTATAAGCTATTTCTGTGGAATTTGCAGTTAGATTTTGTAGTATCACTTATAATTCTTAATGCCAAATCAATCTTATATGGTCTCTGTCAAATGCTTGCTGTAAAGTATTAGTGTAGTCATTTGTCATGTTTTATTGTCTTTGGGCGCACACATTTTGTTTTAGCATACAGAGAAACTGCAGAATACAAAATAAGCATATGCCAGACTCATTAACACATGCACTAAACTTGGGTTTGTTTCAGGAATTGCATCCGCCCTCAGTTCATCAAACACTTCTGGGCCCCTTTATTTCCAATTAAAGGCTTTTTAATTAGCTTAGAGATATGAGACTATTCCCATCCTCCAAACTACAATGCAGTAAGAGTACCTAGTACATTGTTAACTCATTCAAGCTTAAAATGCCCTTTTTGCATATTTCCAATTCACATCCACAGCTCATTATGGTATCCCAAACTTTTTTGGTGACTAGCTTCTTTAACTAAGCAACTTACTAGCTAATAATAGGCAGTATTAGAAAGTGCAAAGAGTTATTAACAAGATGACACTAAAAGTCTTTCAGCTTTTCCCAGTTAGGGTTGCCACAGTGGAATTCCCGTCTGCTAATGATTGGCAGTGGATTTTTATAGTGCCAAGTTGCCAGCCCGATGCCCAACCTTCAAAGAAGGTGTGCCCATTCAAGCATGCACCTACTTGCATGTGTTTAACATCACTCGACCATGGGGAGGACATGCAGACTCCACACAGAAGGCGCTCCAGCCGAGAATCGAATGGGAGAAGCTCTTGTTGTGAGGCGACAATGCTAACCACTGCACCACTGTGGCCTATTAACATGATGACACTAATATTGTTAATCTAGGATGTGATGCATTAGAGAAATGAATCACTATTTGTCACTTATTATTCATATTTTCATATTTTTGTTCACGTTTTCATAACTGAGAGATTGACATGTTATTGAGTGGTATATTGTGATATGCCATAGCGGGAGACAGGGAAATTTATTGCCAATATTAATTTATATCACACTATTCCAGAGATATTGTTATTTGTTTGTTAGTAATTATAAAAATAACTTGCAAATTGTTGAGTGACATCATATGAATGTTTGAGGAAATGTGCAGCAACAAATATGAGCTACCAGTTAAAATGAAACTTCATCTAAGTCAAATACATTAACACAGAAACCTGTAGTAACAAAAGCAAAAGTACAACAAATATCCTTCTATGTTTTAGAACATGGCAATTGAACAAAGTGGTAATCACTAGGAAGATGGGAAAGTGGAGGTAAAAGGAATTCTGTGGATATGTTGGTTATAAAAATATAAATCTCTTCAAGATAGGAAAGTGTCTTCTACTCTAGTACAAATTAATGGGACCAGACGGTGTCCCGGGCTGCATCTTACATGAGCTCCAAGAAGAACTAAACCCTCATATAAAGTCACTGTTCAATCTCAGCCATACTACAGGATATGTACCCAAGGAATGGCGTACAGCAACAGTGGTCCCACTCCACAAAGGTGGTGCCACAAAAGACCCCTGAAACTATCGCCCTATAATCCTGACTAGCTTGGTCTGCAAAGCTATGGAGCGTATCATCATGGAAATCATAAACAAAGACATTGGGAACCTCCAGACACTGGATCCTTTCCAATTCAGCTTTGTTAAGGGCAGATCTTGCCTCTTGAACCTGGCCAACTTCTTTGAAACAGTTACCAAAGCCAGAGATGAAGGGAAGGTAGTCCACACAGCCTACCTGGACCTCGCAAAAGCCTTCGACACAATACCCCACTCGGGCATCATAAATAAGCTCACCAGCTTAAATATCAACCCCTATATTACAAGATGGGTTGCAAACTGGTTCAGGGATAGAATCCACATGGTCAGAATAGCAGGTGCCATGTCAGACTCTAAACTAGTTACAAGTGGTGCCACACAAGGCTCAGTCCTGGGACCTCTCTTGTTCGGTATATATTTCTCCGAGGTACAGGCTAACACAGGTGGACTATGGCTGACCAAGTTCGCAGATGACCGCAAACTGGGTGCTATAATTGACTCTCCGGCTGACACAAGCACCCTCCAAAAGGGTAACTGGTGCCAGAGCCATGGCCTAAAGCTAAATGCCAAAAAGTGCATAGCCATCCCCTTTGGGAAAAACAAAGTGCCCACAAATTACCACATAGGTGTTAATTCATTAAGTACGGAAGATGTAATTAGGGACTTGGGGACCCAAGTAGATAGCAATCTCTCCTTTGACAATCACGTTGCCAAAGTGGTTAGAAAGACCTTCTATATAGCCCACCTTATCACGAAAGGGTTCACATCTAGATCAAGAGAGGTCATTGTGCCCCTCTACTCATTACTTATCAGGCCCATAATTGAATACAATGCCCCATTTGGGATGTACCTTACCCGACACCTGCAGCAACTGGAAAGACCCCAAAAGTACCTCACCAGGAGGATCAAAGGGCTCAAACAGATGCCCTATACAGTTCGGCTAAAGAAACTCCAGCTCTACTCAGTTGCGTACTGCCTACTCAGAGGCGATCTGTATCTGACGTATAAAGCCATGTCCAACCCAGAATTAATGGACATGCTTCACCTCAGGAAATCCAAATCCCTTAGAGCTACACACTCCAGGGACTTGAACCTCAGCACAGAAATAAATAGGACATGCTGGAGGGACAGATTCATATCCCAGAGGCTCCCCTCACTCTGGAACAAAATCCCAATCCATGTTAGGCAGAGCCCCTCACTGACCCTCTTCAAGAGAAATCTTGATGAGTGGATGGGAGATCATAAGTTTACCCCTGGGATCTCTTCTGTGTCCCTGCTTGACAGAGGTACAGTAAACTAACCTTAAAAGGGCTACCTTCTATGACCTACTATACAGAGGCACAGTCAACTAATCTAAAAGGGTGGCGGAAGCCAAACACACTCTGGCTAGGCTTATAAATGCCCTAGGGCAGATAGCCTAGTATCAACCTATGAACCTATGAAGCCATAGGTATGAAATAAGACAAAGATAATGGTAACTTATTTAAGTAATATCAGCATTCTGTTCATCAGTCTAAACATAGCCACTTATTTACTTACATATTGATTTATTTACATATATAAATTTGTTTACCATTGTAAAACACTGACAAATTGCAGGGTCAGCCTGGATTATATCACAATGTAAGAAAACAAAGTACAGGATACAACTAACAATGGTTTACATTTATGAGTAAGCACAGACAACCTGGCAAGCAATTTATGAACAGAATAGCTAATAACACCAGATATATGTATGGTTATGTAATGAAACTAGAAAAAGGAGACTAGAGGTAAAGAAAGGGAAGAAGAAGAAGCAGTGATAGAGACATGAGTAGCTGTTGCTACATTAGTAAAGCTGAGACTAGTAAGAAGAAAGATGGGATAAGAGTGTATGTGTAGTGGGTTTAGAACACTAATAGTGTGGTAGGTGGATTGGATGTAAAGGAGGTAAAGCTACTATCACTTTGAAGATAATTGGGTTATGTGGTATGCTCTTTAGATGGACAGTTGCATTCAAAATAAGTATTGTTTGAACTTACTAGGTAAAATCCCAGACATAATTAATCTGTCTGATATTATTACCAGACAATCCTTCTAGAAATTTGGATGTCCCACATCTGGTCTCCTTAGCCAATTGCATTATATGTTCAAGATGTTTTTAGGGATCAAACAACTTTCCTTAGTAACCCAGATAATAATGAAGAGAATGAAAAATTAGCAATGCAGAAACTATAATTAGAAAAGCAGCCAATGTGCTAAAAATGCTAAAGAATTGTATTTTTCATAGATTCTATTACTAATACAGTGGCATACCTTGATTTCCTTAGTCAAATGTTTTCATTACTGTCTTGATGAAGAGATGAATATGAGGATATAAAGAATGTGATTATAAGTTGAGCACAGAAAAAAAATCAAAGATGATAGCTCAGAGCTGATAGATACTATCATTAAGTGTACTCTGTCTACGGCCATGGATTCTGATGGACGGCTTTTGAGAATTATGGCTTATGAAAAGAAAAAGAAAACGTTTAGATTTTCTCATCAGGATCACCAGATCATAGAATAAAGAACAAGAAACAGATCTGGCAAAAATGGAGAGAAAGTGAAAACAGATGTGAGTGAAAAGTATATACAGTGACACAGAATGTGTGTAAGTAAGAATACTCAGATGAAGGACAGCTGGATCCAATGTTCAGTTAGACAAGATATCAGTTAAAGGTTATACGTGATTATCTGTTCAAACAGTAGGAGCAGATAAAGCATATCAACTGAGATAAATGAGGAATTTATACTGAGCATAAGAAAGCCCAACATAAGTCCTGTGAACTTATGAGAGGTTTATTCATCATCGTCTATTTGGGTTACTGTGTATGGTATGCACATGTGAGATGAAATAATACCTCAGAAACTGACAGCATTTCTAAATCATGTTGTAAATAAAAGCTTATCTATTAATTCGGGCAGTAACTCTCAAAGCAACCTATATATCTTATAAAATGAGTATGAAGGATAGGTGATGAATCTTAGATCCTCATTCATCAAACTACAAAACATCTGCAAACTCTGGAAACCATTCACCTAAATGGAAGATATTTAACCTATATCTCTGCTTGGAGTGTGAGGTATTTTGTAAGGAAAGGGAGATATTTTGAGTAGGTGACTCTCTTAAGGATTGCTACACTCAAGATAGATTAAATGACAGGACACAGCTTGGAAGTGAATGATATAATGTTAAGGAAGAGCTAATATAGAAGGGTGGTGCAGAAAAGTCACTTGGCTTTGGATTCAAACTCTACTACTCAAAGGGAGGAAAGACTAGTAATCATGTGGGAATTGTGTTGATGAAGGGGCTTCAGAAGACAATGAAAGATGTCATCAAATTAGTTCATACTCATGGCAATCAGACTCCAGTGTAAGGACAGGGCAATATTCATAAACTCAATGTATGCCTCACCACACTGATGTGAGGAAAAGAGTATTCAGGCAGCATTTGTAGGCCCTACTTGATACAGTAAGACAATTTGAGTTATTGTTGATAATGGGCGGCCTGAATGCACAAATTGGGGCAGACAGAACAAGATATGAGGTATGCCTGGGTCCACATGGGTAGGGCAACAGGAACAAAGAAGGAGAGACCATTATAGACATCTATCTGGCAAATGGATTGATGGTGACCAGCACATGGCTCAGCAAGAGTGACAGTCACAAGATCACATGCAAAAGTAGCCAACATGCAGTTCAGGTAGACTTCCTTCTAGTAAGAAAAGGGTATTGGGGTCAAATCAGTGATTGTAAAGTCATCCCCAGTGAAACAATCGGCCCAAAGCATAAATAACTGGTTACCACAATTAGCTGCAAGTAGTGATCACAGAAGGTTTTAAGGTCAACAAGAACTAGGCTGTAGACCTGGAAGTTGACTGCAGAAAAAGCAGAAGCATTCACCTGTGGTGTCCAGCCTCAGAACACCCCTGGACAAGTGTTAGTTCCACAGTAACACACACCCTCTCAGGCATTATTGTTTACTTAAAATATGTTAAAAATCTTGTTTTATAAATTAGAAAAAGTTTAACGGTACCTTTAGGATATAGACACTGACTGATGCTCAGGTTGTCTTAAAGGGTAATGCTAAAGAGAGTGAAGAAAATTAATTATATGTTGGAAGTTTGTCATAATCCTCATAATAATGTGAAGTGGTAATCACATGAGCAGAAAAGGAAGGCAGATAAAGACCTGGGAGCACATATAACGATTAGGTAGTTAGATATCATTGGCAAAAAATGAAATTGCTCCAGTTAGAGCTTTCTACTCAATTCTAAAAAGTAGTAACATGAGGTCTAAAAAATAAGAATCAATATATAATTCCAATGGAATACAAGTAAAGGTATGTTAAAGAAATATATGCAGTAGTTGTGATCAGACAAAGGCATGTTGAGTTTTAACCTTCCTAAAAATTATACTATAGAAAAGGAGGTATGTCAGGCTTAGAACCATTGAAGAAGACTAAAGCATGCCAGGTATCTATGGCATCCATGGTTAAATTGTTAAATGCACACATTTATAAAGGATCAGCTGGTAGCAGTGCTACACAACCTCTTCTATAGCTTGTTGAAACATATATATTTCTCAAAAACAAGCATGTAGGAATAACTGTCCTTATCTTTAAACATGTGACAGAAATACTGGGTCTGTATTAGAACACCAAAGTCTTAAAACTTCGAATGTTCTAATATCGACCCCTATTCAGCGAAAGCTTAAAATATGGAACATGCAGAACAGCGAATGTTTTCCCAGGGAAAAATTTGCTGGTCCGAAACACATACACACAACACAAGCACACCAAAAAAACAGCAATCCACACACATACACTTAAACTCCTACATTTAACCCTACACTAAACTGTACATACACTACTATCTATCCACTTACCTTAACCCAAACCCTAACCCTAAGGTCCGTCACTATCGCACACTCACCTCACCCTAACCCTAACTCACCTACGCCACCCTAACCCTAACGTCCGTCACAATCGCACACTTACCTGACCCACGCTCTAACCATAACTCACCTAACCCATGCCCTAACCCTCACGTCTACACAATTGCACACTTACCTGAACCCAACCCGTAACTTTTCATCACAGTGCTGAAAATAGCAAAGCTACAGAAATGGCCAACCAAATTCTTTCCCTATGAAAAAAATTCGGTGTTCTGCAGCTTTGCTATTTTCAACGTCCGCTGAATAGGGTTTGATATTAGAACATTCGAAGTTTCAAGACTTTGATGTTCTGATATATACGTGAAATACTCAAGGTATTAGAGCCTGGTTGTACCTGTTGGCAGTTCATCAAATATATTAAAAGTTTTATGAAGGTTAAACTCTTGAAAAACAAAGAGACAAACATCTCATCAAAACATTACAGTCTGTATTCTGGCAAGGAAAAAATTAAGGTATTGCATTCTTATGTAACAAAATGTGAGTGAATTAAGAAAAGACTTTTCTTACTGTACCTACATTTTTCTCTTGCTGAATCATATTGTGGGACATTGTGCATAGTTATCAGATTTATTCGGACTTGTTGCATATTAGCTATATGCTCTAGGGACCTAAACCTCGTCACCACAATAAACAGAACATGCTGGAGGGATAGATTCCTGTCCCAGACACTTCCCATACTCTGGAACAAACTACCTATCTATATGAAACAAAGCTCCTCATTAGCACTGTTCAAGAAAAATCTTGATGATTGGATGGGAGATAGGAAATTCACCCCGGGGATCACTTCTGTGGCTCTGCTCGACAGTGGCACAGGAAAATAATTTTCTTGGGTGGCGAAAGCCAGGGTACCTTTGGCTAGGCTTATATAGGCCCTAGGGCCAATAGCGTAGTACCTATCTATGAACCTATGAACCTATTGCTAAATCCTTAGATCAACATATCTATTTACAAATAAGGATTAAAACAAATGGGAATGGGATAAGGACAATGGTTAGCCTACTCCATTAAAGTGGTGGAACAACAGTCACTAACTTTCATGCAGTTATTAGCATTGCCTTTTTTCTCCATGCTGTCCTTTCTGAATAACTCCTGCATTTGTACCTGACCTTTTTGAACTCACTGCTAGACTCAGGCCAAGACTGCATAACTCTCAAGACAGTCGGAGTTGTGTCCCACTTTGCTCCCCTCCTATCCCCAATTCCCAAGCTACCCCCATGCCAACCAATATATTTGCTCTGGTCTCTGCCCATTGTCACATCCTCAAGACCACCTCTTAAAAAGACACCACCGTAAAACCACATAACCCTGTATCTCCCTGCCCTCATAGTCATTACTACAATTTTACTGGAAGTCTTAACTCACAGAACTTCCTGTACTAACACAACACAATGCAACACACATATTCAATCAGTAAAATGTTCCTGTTTCCACAAATTACCCTGTTTTACCTCTTTCTTCTTTCTTCTTCACCTTCCACCCCCCCTACAACTAATAAACATAAAGCATGTATGCAGCCAGTTGTCATATCTCTATGTATTACCTCTACTTCCATAACTTTCTCATCAACAACCCCCCCCCCATATTTAAGCCATACTATTCCCCAGCTTACAACTGTCAGGATCATTCTTCTATATGATTACTCCATGACAATAATACAGCAACCACAAAACCATCAAATATTCAAAAAATACACCAATGAAAGAAGCAGTCAGAAGGTGAGATAAAGAGAAGCAACTTTAATCCATCTTATTCATCCGTCCTGGTACCTCGGCAATTCGCCTTCAATGGAACAAATATTCAAATATACACATTCTCTTTTATATACTCATCAATTAAACAATCAATCAATCAATTCATCAGGTGTTTAACCCTATTAACACTTTGGCAAATCATCTAACATTCATTTACTATTATATATGAAAATTTAAATACAAAATCTAGTTTATAAGAAAATATTAGATCTAATGTAATATAATAATTCATGTTATTTTAAGTCTTACAAATATATACATATAACATTGAAATGCACATTTAGAAAAAAATTAAATTAAATTAAATACAGTCAAATTTCATTATGATTCAAAGATTCCAGCACACATATATGTCAAATTTCATCCACCATCTAAATTCTTCCCAACAGGAAATAATGTATGGTACCCCATAATCATTCTATGCTCTAACCTATTTAATGCAGTCTTAAAATTTCCTGTACAGAAACGAGGTCTAGCAAGTACACTAAATACAAAACCTTCAATGTTACTATTATGCATGTTAATAAAATGAGTGGCTACTGGACTGTCCATATTTCCCCTCCTAATATCCCCCAAATGCTCCAAAATATGCACCATCACCTTCCTGGTAGTCTGACCAATGTACTATACAGGCGTGATGCAATCACACCCCAAAATGTACACTACACCTGAAGTTATACAGTCAAACCTTTCAAATGCCAAATATTTCCTACCATTTATTTTCATCCCATGCATATTTTTTGTCTTGTCACAAACCAAACAACGACCACAACGATACATCCCAACATTTGTATTGGCCAAAGGTTCAAGTTTCCTATTTAACATTTCTTTTGAATTAGAATGCCTATTGTAAGAAAAGGTAATATGCTTCGGGAAAAGGTAACCAACTGTTAAATCTTTGCACACAACATGCCACAATTCTCTAATAATTTTTTCAACTATATTAGAGAAACCTGAAAATCTAGATACAAAAAATATCTTTTCCACTGTAGATGTGGTCACAGAATGATTACGGTTATAGTATATGTTCCTCCCTGATGTATGAACTCTACACAATCTATACCTTATATCTAGGAGTTTAGTACTCTCATAACCCCTAGATAAAAGTCTATTAAAGGTTCCATCACATGCCTCTTCCCATAAACCTTTGTCCGATGTGTTTCTCAAAATCCTCTTAAATTCCCCTTCGGGCAGCGCCTTAATCAAATGTGGAGGATGCATACTACTTGCGTGCAAAAAATTATTAACCACTGTTGGTTTCCTAAAAGGTTTATATTGGATCAAATTATCTTTCCCTACATAAAATTCCACATCCAAAAAAGAAATGCTATATAATGAACTTTGTGCAACAAACTTTAGTCCATGATTATTCTGATTCAAGTCTTCCATGAACTGTGTAAATAGAGACATCTCACCCTTACAAATAAAAATTAAATCATCAATATAACGTCTGTAAAACACGACATTATTCACAAAAAAAGAACTCTGGAACATAAATTCTTTTTCAAACTCTCCCATGTATATCTCACCTTCTGACTGCTTCTTTCATTGGTGTATTTTTCTATATGATTACAAAGACTCAGAAACATTTTTCTCTCTGCCTAAAAACCAGGAAGACCACCTTCAAGCTATCCTGCATAATTTTTATAGTCCTTCTTAATTGCAGCATTGAAACCGACCTAAGCCCACCTCCCACCCCCTTTCCTCAACATCACAGCTACTTTCTTCCTACACTGACCTGTGCCTTCTTCAAAGCACATAGCATCAGAAACAAGCTAGACCACAGAAGTGCCTTTATTTCCCAGTACAGCCCCAAAACTAGTAGTCACAGAATTCTGGGTCAGTAAAGACTCTGTTATCTTCCAACACTTCCTACCCTCCTAATGTTTGCCAATGACGCCAAGTAAGACAACTGATCACGTGGAGGTTCTCTAATTATATACAGAGATATGCTAAACCCAAAAGTCGCTGCTCAAGGAAAGTCTTCCTCAAGCTCTAGTTTTAGCTGTATTCTCCTAAAATTTCCAACCACAAAGCAAACCACTAATGATCACCATAGCCTATCTGCCACCCCCTGCTTTCCTAAATTTCCTGTCATTAACATCCTTAATAACTGTCTCAAAAATAATAACAATCATTCTAGGTGACTTCTATCTTAATTATATTGGCCCTCTTTTATCTGATATGAGTACTTCATTAGCACACTTAGGTCTTTAGTTCATAAAAACCATTTAAGACTTAACCTCAGCTCCTCCAAACACTCCCTAGTTGATCTGATTGTTACAAACATACTAAACTCCATCTCCAGCATAAACATTCTGCCACCATCAATAAGCGACCATTGCCCAGTCACCTTTACAATTGTTAACCATACTATAAAACTACCACCACTAGCAAAAACCTTCAGAAACCAGAGGTGAACAAATATAAACAAACTCAGAAACTTTCTCACAGCCCACAACTGTAACCATGTTTATGACCCTAATGCAGCAGCTGTAAGTCTAACCAACTTTCTACTCCATCTCCAAGACACAATTTTGCTACTTATCCACTGAATTCAAACATCCCTTACCTCTCAGGTATGAAGCAAGGCAAAAATAGAAATAGATCTCCACAACAGACAGCCACACCTCCTTTATATTCTTGCATAACCTAAATAAGAAAGTCTGTCAGAAGGCACAAAATAAATCTCTAAACAATAAAACAAGTTACATTCCTGCAAACACTTTTGGAAAGAGGTTAACCTACTTACACGAAGAAAATCTCCTCATTTTACCAGTCTACAAACACCACCCAATATGGTACAACAAAACTTTCTCCAGAAGATTGCCTTAAAGAATTTAACAAAGTCCCATCAATAATCTCTACCCCAATAGATTATGCATTAACTGATAAGGGCTATAAGCATAATTCAGAAAATTGAAGAATATGCAACAGAAATAGACTTAACAACAAAGAAAAAACTAAGTGACTGACCTTTAGAAAGAAAAGGTCAAATAAAAAAACATCACATGGCTAAGATCTGCACGTATGGACAATTATCTGCAGATTAATACTCACACTCAAATCATGTGATGAGAATGTAGACATGTACAAGTTAAATTATTTACTGGATATTTGAATGTCATTCTTTCCTGTGCCACTAACTACGGTAGTCATTCACTGGTAGCCCTATACATGCTGACCGAGCACCAGCTGCATTGGAAGTACTGATACTTGTCAAATCTCAGCAGCTTGGAGTGGAGATGACAGGTAGTCTTTCAAAAGTTTGTTTGCTTTGATGTGACCTAAACTGAATATAGGGATTTGAGCTGTATCACTTAATGGCATATATGGAATGATGTGCCATATTTCATTAAGTAAAGGTTACCAAAACTATCAGCGATTATATCATGTATGATTTGTTATAATAAAACCTTGTGTGAAGGGACAATAAAATTCAAATAGGCATCTGACTGCAGAATGTTAAAAGCCTACTACATGTTTATGGTTTGTGGTATTTATAGAGTCTAAAGACAGACACATTAGCTTTATCTAAATTCTTCTTCTTCTTCTTCTTTTGGCTGCTCCTGTTAGGGGTTGTCACAGCAGATTAATTGTTTCCATTTAATCCTGTCCTCTGCATTTTGCTCTGTCATACCAAGCACCTGTATGTCCTCTCTCACCACATCCATAAACCTTATCTTAGGCCTTCCTCTTTCCCTGTTACCTGGCAGCTTCATCCTTAGCATATTTTTCCCAATATACTCTGCATCCCTCCTCAGCACATGTCCAAACCAATGTAATCTTGCCTCTCTGGCTTTGTCTCCAAACCTTCCAACTTGGGCTGACCCTGTAATATACTTATTCCTAATCCTATCCATCCTCGTCACACCCAGTGCAAATCTTAACATCTTCAACTCTGCCACGTCAAGCTCTGACTCCTGCCTTATTGTCAAAGTCACTGTCTCCAACCTCTATAACATAGCTGGTCTCACTACCCTCTTGTAGACCTTCCCTTTCACTCTTACTGGTACTCGTCTGTCACAAATGACTCCTGACACTCTTCTCCACCCACTCCACCCTGCCTGTACTCTCTTCTTCACCTCTCTTCCACACTCACCATTACTCTGAACTGTTGATCCCAAGTACTTAAACTCATCCACCTTCACCACCTCTACTCCCTGCATCCTCACCATTCCTCTATCCTCCCTGTCATTCACACACGTATATTCTGTCTTAGTCCTGCTGACCTTCATTCCTCTTCTCTCTAGAGCATATCTCCACCTCTCCAGGGTCTCCTCCACCTGTTCCCTACTCTCACTACAGATCACAATGTCATCTGCAAACATCATAGTCCACGGGGACTCCTGTCTGATCTCGTCTGTCAACCTGCCCATCACCAGTGCAAATAAGAAAGGGCTCAGAGCTGATCCTTGATGTAATCCCACCTCCACCTTAAACACATCCATCACTCCCACTGCAGACCTCACCACTGTCACACTACCCTCGTACATATCCTGTACCACTCTCACATACTTCTCTGACACTCCCGACTTCGTCATACAATACCACAACTCCTCTCTAGGCACCCTGTCATATGCTTTCTCTAATTCCACAAAGACACAATGCAACTCCTTCTGACCTTCTCTGTACTTCTCCATCAACATTTTCAGAGCAAACATTGCATCTGTAGTGCTCTTTCCTGGCATGAAACCATACTGCTGATCACTAATCATCACCTCCCTTCTTAACCTAGCTTTATATAAATATAAAATTAAATTTAGACAGTGGATTACTCAGTTCTACTGAGTACAGGACACAAATATAATCAAGTTATACAGGTATTGTCACACTGTTGATCACTTGCTAGCTTATCTCCTTTGGTGCTCTTCAGATGTGTAAGATACATCTAAATTCGAAGGAAGCGGTATTTGACATCTTCTTCATATAATAGACAGAACTAATGGAACCTTTTGTGTCTGGTGAATTAGTCAGCCCAACGCTTCCTGGAATTCATTAACTCCAATGCCCTGGATCAGTTCATTCTTATCCCCACTAGAGGAAGCAACATCCTTGACTTGATTATTACTAACATGGGCAACCGTTGCTCTACACTAATAGTCAATTCCTCCCTGGTTAGACTCGACCACAAACAAACCACCATGGAAATCCACATCTCACCCACACCCCCCGCAAAGGTAACCACCATGAAAATCTTCTCCAAAGCTGACTTTGGGCTCCTAAAAACAGAGGTGGCTAACTTCATGGCACCCATGTCAATGGAAAATAGATGCATGACTGCCGAATCCTACACCTATGTACTGTACAAACATGTACATAAATGCATGGAACTAGACAAACCCAACAGAGCCAAGATGCTCTCCTCCAAAAAAGGAAGCCAGTCTGGAGGTCCCTTGCCATTAATAAACTCTACAACAGAATGAAGAAACTGTTGCAGAAAAAGGTGAAGTCCCAAGACTGGAAAAACTCCCTTATTAGCGTCAACAAAAAAGTTTAGATCCCTCATCAAAACCTCTAAAGCCAGCTATGAAGGAAGAATTGTGGCAGACACTAAAAACAACCAGAAAGCCTTCTCGAATTATATCAAGAATCTCAATGGCAATACCCAGGTTTGCTCTGAGTTGCTGCACAATGGTACCTCCTATATGGAGCCAACAGCTATTGCCAACATACTGGCTAATAGATTCAGTGCCATCCTTACCTGTCTCTCCCCCTAAAGGACCAATCACAATACCAGAGGAATGCCAGGCACCTAGCATTCCTGCAGAGCAGGTTAAAGCTGCATTGTCCAATGCCAAGAATGCAACTTCCATGGGACCCAGGAATATCCCTGGATGTGTTCTACATGAACTACAAAGTGAACTGGCACCACATCTGTGTGCCCTGTTCAATCACAGCCTCACCTCAGACTTTGTCCCTACTGATTGGCGTACTGCTGTCATTCCTCTCCATAAAGGTCGAGTGACTACAGATCCTAATAATTATTGCCCCATTAGCTTGACAAGTCTGATATGTAAAGCTATGGAGTGCATCATCATGGACCTAATTAACAAAGATACAGGGAATCTCCAAACTCTAGACCCGACACAATTTGGTCTTGTGAAAGGTAGATAATGCCTGCTAAACCTGGTTGACTTCTTTGAGTCAGTCACCAGAGCTGTGGATGAGGGTAAGACAGTTCATATAGCCTACCTTGATCTGGTTAAGGCCTTTGATACCATTCCCCACTCAGGAATTATTGATAAACTCACCAAACAAGGCATCAACTCCTATATCACTAGGTGGGTTGCAAACTGGCTCACAGGTAGAACCCACAGTGTGAAAGTAGCAGACTCCAAGTCAAGCTGCTGACCAGTCACGAGTGGAGTCCCACAGGGATTGGTCCTGGGTCCTCTCCTGTTTAGCGTCTACATCTCAGAAGTCCAGGCCAACACGGAGGGACTCTGGCTGACCAAGTTCACAGACAACTACAAGCTGGGAGCCATTATTAACTCCACAAGTGATGCAGACATTCTACAGAAAGGCCTTACTGAGATCAATGACAATGACTGGTGTCGAAACCATGGCCTTAAGCAATGCTTAATGCCAAAAATGTATAATCATCCCCTTTGGGAAAAAATTCAATTCCCACTAGTTAACTCATCGATGAGAGCCCACTGAACACTGAAGGCATTATAAGAGATCTGGGGACACAGGTTGACAGCAACCTCTCCTTCGACCACAACATTACCACTGTGGTCCAGAAAGTCTTTCTATGTGGCACAACTCATTTACTAAAAGTTTTGCATCCAGGAAGAAAGAGGTCATTGCCTCCCTCATACTCTTGTCATTAGGCCAATCATTGAGTGTAAAGACCCATTTGGCATGTACCTCCACTAGACATGCAACAGCTGGAAAGGCCACAAAGTACCTCACAAAGATGATTCTGGGCCTTAAACACATGTCCTACCTGGAAAGACTCAAGAAACTCAGCTATTCTCTCTCATATCGTCTACTAAGAGGCAATCTCTGCTTGATTTGCAAAGCCATGACTGATCCAGCTCTGTTAGAAATGCTACATCTAAAGAAATCCCAATCCATCTGCACCACACACTCCAGAGACCTCTCATTACCAAAATCAACAGAACATTCTGGAGGGACAGGTTCATAACCCAGAGACTACCCATGCTCTGGAATAGACTTCCCATACATAAGCAATGCACCTCATTGGCCATCTTCAAGAGAAATCTTGATGAGTGGATGGTAAATAGAAAGTTCACCCTGGGGATCACTCCAGTGACTCTACTTGACAGAGGCACTGGCACGATGCCAGGGCACTTCTATGGGTTAAGCTTGTCCCCAGGGTCATAAGCCTAGTACACAGGGCAGCTCGTGCTATAGGACGCAGGACTGCAGCCCCCTGTCAAAATAAATGTTACCACTGCCCTGTCAAGAAATTGTACCTCTGTAAAAAAAAAAACAAACAAAAAAAAAATTCATGAGTCGGGACCTCCACGCATCATGCTTAGTTCCTGACTGCGGTTTAAAGGCAGTCCAAACTCTAGGCACACATGTGTACTTTGTTCCTAAGCTCCAGACTGCTCTGTTAGGCAGTCCGGTGAAAGATGGGAACTCCACCCTGCCAGCCAGTCTGCGGTGATGACCGCACAGACCGTACTCAGACTGCATGTCTGCAGGCGGAGGCTCAGCCTACTCAGGTCTTGCAGAGAACCAGGACGGGCTGCTATGGAGGAACCATGGAGGATCAGGCTGCTTGCAAGGACAGATTCAGACCAAGGCCGCTATGGAGGACGTAATAGCTGCATTGGATCTGTAGGAACTGACCTACTCACAGCCAACATTCTACATATTAGGTGAGAACACACCAGTAATCCACATGTTCACAGCTTTCACAGACACAACCATGGGCCCTGTCTCAAGAATGAGGTAGAACAAACCCTAAAGGAAGTGTAACCAACAGCTATAATGCTGCATGTCCATATCTGGAGGAGGTTCTACATTCTAACTATACATTTTGGGAAAGATGCTCAGCACAAACATTACAATCACATGCGTCAGTGCAAGATAGCCAGGCACTTCTCTGGAGTGGTTCCAACTGATAAGAAGATAAGGGTCGATACTGAAACATCTAAAATCGGTTCATAAAAATCAATATATATGCAAATTCATTTAATCTAAAACTCAAATAATCAAAAATATCATACAGAAACAGTTATTTTGCAAGGAGGAAGCCCCTGCATCACATACCCCTGCTAATTATATATTACAATTTTGAGACTGAGCAGCAGTGTGGAAAATTCTAACTATGTATTTACACCAAATGGTTTATATCTGCTTATTCTAATTAGTTGTGACTTAACTATACTTTTGAACACATGTGGGGGGTGCATACTATTACTATCTAGATATCTTATTGTATGCACATCTTTTTTATGTACCATAGTATGTATTGTTTCATCCTTTTTATACACTTTCACATCTAGAAATACAATCTCATTGGAAGATGAACACATTTTAAAGTTAAAGAATTGTGTAGTGTTATTGATATATGTGACAAACAAGAGAAGATCTTCCTCTGTACCATCCCATATGAAAAAGCAATCATCTACGAATCTAGCATAGCTTTTCACATGTATATTCAATGCATGCTTATTACTCAAAATATATTCTTTCTCCCACTGAAACAATACAAGATTTGCAAAAGTATTAGCAACAGATGTACCCATGGCAACTCCTGTTAGCTGTTTATATGGTGTGCCATCAAAAAAAAAAATATTGTTAGTCAATACTAAGTGAAGAAGAGAACATATATTTTCCACATCTCGAGGGTGTTTGTTGGTACTAGACAATAACAACCTTCTAATGGCTTCTACTCCATAGTCAATAGGAATAACAGTGAATAGTGATTCTATGTCCAAAGTTACAAAAATAAAGCTGGGGGAAGCTGTTGTGTACCATAACTTAAGCTTCCTTAAGAAATGTGTGCTATCCTTCACTATGCTTCCACATTTAGGTAGTAGTTCAGATAAAGTAATTTGTAAATATTTGGATATAGTTTGGGTTATCCAGCCCTTACTTGAGACAATAGGTCTCGGGGGGGGGGTTTCTAACGACTTATGTATCTTCGGGATCCCGTATATTTGGGGGATCTTTGGACATGGTGTAGAGAAGTAGTTGAATATATCAATTGATATGTCATTACTTATTTGCATATCATAAATAGCCATGTTAACTTGTGTTATACAATTTTTTACTTCTTGAAGTGTTACCTTCTTAAATGTATTAGTGTCAGATAAAAAACTGGAAAATCTACTCATATAATATACTCTGTCCATTAAAAACACAGTCACCTGCATATCTGCTTGTTTTATTATTACATCATTATTTCTTTTCAGTTCTTTGAGAGCTAGATATTCTTTATAAGTAAGGTTGTATTTCATCTTAGTCTTATCACATTTACTAAACAGAGATCTCAATTCTGATTCAACAATATTAATGAATGCTATGATAACTGGAGATAATTGTGGTATAAACAGACTTAATTTTTTACAACTGCCATTACTTTCTACAGAATTCTTAAAGATTAATTTTAGCATAAGACTTCTAGCAAAAAGTCTTAAATCTATAATAGAGTTTACCACATCGTCCACAGCAAAGGGAATGAATTTCAAACCTTTGCTTAAAATAGACAACTGTTCATCTGGTAAAATGTTATTTGTTAGATTTAAAGTACCTTGTTTTATTGATGGCTTCCCATCTATCTGCGTGGCGTTTTGTTGCTTTTCTGGGACTGCTGTATTTCCTTTTGTCGCTTGGGTCTGAGGTGAGTTTTCCACTGCAGTTGGCGTTATACTTTCCGTATATGCCTGCTTCACCAGGACCCTTTCTGGTTGTTGCAGGCGAAACGGTAAAAAAGTGGAAATATCTGTTTGCCTTTTCTCTTTTCGTTCCCGGTGTTGCTCTGTCATCATCGGCGTTTTTGGTGCATCCAGGGTTACATTTTCCACAGCCGTACTAAGTAGAATCTCCACATTGGATCCTACCAGACGTTTACAAGCTTCCTTCTCATTTACCTTTTCGATATTAGCTCTTTCAGCTCCTTGTTGTTGCGTTACGCGTAGCATTTGGCTCGCTTCGCTGATTGGTTGAATTCTCATTGGATACGCCCGCAGGGCTTAAGTCGCCCAATCGATCAAGCATTCTCGTTTTCTCCTTAGTCGATGGGGCAAAATAAGGCTGTTGCTTATGTTTAGCGGTTTTTGCTAAATATTTAAACTCAGTTTTCGCCAAGAAAATATATGTCCGCTTTGATAATCATCTATGTCCCTTTGAAGTTTACGCTTATTTTTAATTCCAATCTATTGTCAAGTGACTGCATTCTTTCAATGAATGCTTGATAAATACCATGCGATGCTTCACTTTTTAAGTAGTATTGAAACATCTTTGTCACATTTTCTATTTCTTGTAGCAAGGTTTTCAGTGTCTTCAAAGAAGCTGTTCATAAGCTTCATATAGCTTGCACTCAATTCTAAATTGAGCTGCTGCCACTTAACAAGAAGCTCCTCATAGGTATTACCATATGAGGGCATTTTAAGCACACGCAGTCCTCTTGGTACTATGCCTAATTCGAGGTATGCTAGAAAACTAAGTCTCTGCCATTGCAGCTGCTTATAGCTACTAACCTTCTTTTCCAAAACATTAATTAAAGCAGTCAAATTAGTAGTATCCTCAGTTGTTGCAGTCTTTTGAGGATCATTGGTAGATGGTTGATCTTGTAGTAGCGGATTGTTCATTTTAATAAGAAGTCTCTTAATGGACAAAGCCATTATCAGATGTTAATATAAAAGTTAGTTGTAAAAGGCTGGTTGAATCTCCTCTTAAAGTGTTACCTGTGACTTTAACTTTAAAATGTGTTCATCTACCAATGAGATTGTATTTCTAGATGTGAAAGTGTATAAAAAGGATGAAACAATACATACTATGGTACATAAAAAAGATGTGCATACAATAAGATATCTAGATAGTAATAGTATGCACCCCCCACATGTGTTCAAAAGTATAGTTAAGTCACAACTAATTAGAATAAGCAGATTAACAACAGAAGAGCAGGTATATTTAAATGAGACATCCATAATGAAAGCTGAATTTTTAAGAAGTGGATACTCTGAGACTATTATACAGAAAAATATTGATATGATAGTTGAGGGTAGGAAAACAAGCTATAAACCAATATTTTTAGAGGAGAATATAGATGCAGATAATGGTAATTTAGTGCCTACTAAAAAGAAGGACACTAGATTAAGATATATAACAACCTTCGCAGGTTACTCTAATCAAATTAGCAACATAATATAAAAATTGGCCTATACTTATGGCCATGCCAGAGTTAAGTGATATAGTAGGATCCAGACCTAGCTTTGCTTATAGAAATAACCAATGCATGAAAAACATGTTGTGTTATAAGGATTTTGACATAAGGCACAATGTTGGTTATAGTAACAAAGGGACCTACAAATGCTATAACTGCACCTGCTGTGCTGATATTTTTGAAGGGGACAATATTTTTATACACCCCATAACGCATAAGAAGTTTTATTTTCATGTTAATGCTAATTGTAATACCACAAAGATTATCTACCTTGCCACTTGTGTAAATTGTCAAGCATTTTATGTAGGGAAGACTATACGGAGGTTGAAAGACCGTATAATTGAACATAGGTCTGAAATAAACAGACAAATACAGACTAATGCCCTATATAAGCACATACATGAGTTCAATACACATACTTTTAAATTCAGATGTATAGATGCAATACAAGTGGGTATGAGGCGGGTGATATAAATAACCTTGTAGAAACAAGAGAACTAGAGTGGATAATAAGACTACAGGCTGAAAATCCACCAGGATTAAATAACACTACTAGTATAAAACCAATACTAGTTAAACGCCAACTAAATAACTTATAAAATACTACTAAAAATGATATACTATGTATAACACATTATTTGTACATATTTTTATGTTTTAAACATTTCCCTTTTAAATAACTTTTAAAAAAAGTTCATTGGCTGGTTGATCATGTGATTTTAATTGTTCCTCTATTTAAATGATGTAAATTTGTATATTGTGTAATGCTGATGAAGGGTTGAGAGCCTGAAAGCTTCATTAAAGTTCTGTGTTTCTGTGACCACTGTTGTTCTCAGAGTTTTGTTCTATCTACGTGTTCACAGGTAGAACCCACAGTGTGAAAGTAGCAGACTCCAAGTCAAGCTGCTGACCAGTCACGAGTGGAGTCCCACAGGGATTGGTCCTGGGTCCTCTCCTGTTTAGCGTCTACATCTCAGAAGTCCAGGCCAACACGGAGGGACTCTGGCTGACCAAGTTCACAGACAACTACAAGCTGGGAGCCATTATTAACTCCACAAGTGATGCAGACATTCTACAGAAAGGCCTTACTGAGATCAATGACAATGACTGGTGTCGAAACCATGGCCTTAAGCTTAATGCTTAATGCCAAAAAATGCATAATCATCCCCTTTGGGAAAAATTCAATTCCCACTAGTTAACACATCGATGAGAGCCCACTGAACACTGAAGGCATTATAAGAGATCTGGGGACACAGGTTGACAGCAACCTCTCCTTCGACCACAACATTACCACTGTGGTCAGAAAGTCTTTCTATGTGGCACAACTCATTACTAAAAGTTTTGCATCCAGGAAGAAAGAGGTCATTGCCTCCCTCTACTCTTCCGTCATTAGGCCAATCATTGAGTGTAAAGACCCATTTGGCATGTACCTCACTAGACACATGCAACAGCTGGAAAGGCCACAAAAGTACCTCACAAAGATGATTCTAGGCCTTAAACACATGTCCTACCTGGAAAGACTCAAGAAACTCCAGCTATTCTCTCTCTCATATCGTCTACTAAGAGGCAATCTCTGCTTGATTTGCAAAGCCATGACTGATCCAGCTCTGTTAGAAATGCTACATCTAAAGAAATCCCAATCCATCTGCACCACACACTCCAGAGACCTCAACCTCATTACCAAAATCAACAGAACATTCTGGAGGGACAGGTTCATAACCCAGAGACTACCCATGCTCTGGAATAGACTTCCCATACATGTCAAGCAATGCACCTCATTGGCCATCTTCAAGAGAAATCTTGATGAGTGGATGGTAAATAGAAAGTTCACCCTGGGGATCACTCCAGTGACTCTACTTGATAGAGGCACTGGAACTAATGTTGGGCGGCACGATGCCAGGGCACTTCTATGGGTTAAGCTTGTAAAGACCCCAGGGTCATAAGCCTAGTACACAGGGGCAGCTCGTGCTATAGGACTGCAGGACTGCAGCCCCCCTGTCAAAATAAATGTTACCACTGTCCTGTCAAGAAATTGTACCTCTGTAAAAAAAAAAAAAAAAAAAAAAAAAAAAAAAAAAAAAAATTCATGAGTCCCGGGACTCCACGCATGCATGCTTAGTTCCTGACTGCGGTTTAAGGCAGTCCAAACTCTAGGCACACATGTGTACTTTGTTCCTAAGCTCCAGACTGCTCTGTTAGGCAGTCCGGGTAGAGAAAGATGGGAACTCCACCCTGCCAGCCCAGAAGTCTGTGCGGTGATGACCGCACAGACAGGAAGACAACCAGACTGCATCGTCTGCAGGCCGGAGGCTCCAGCCTACTCAGGTCTTGCAGAGAAACCCAGGACAGCCGGCGCGGGCTGCTATGGAGGAACCATGGAGGATCAGGCTGCTTGCAAGGACAGATTCAGACCAAGGCCACTATGGAGGATGTAATAGCTGCATTGGATCTGTGGGAACTGACCTACTCCACAGCCAACATTCTACATATTAGGTGAGAACACACCAGTCATCCACATGTTCACAACTTTCACAGACACAACTTGTACGGGCCCTGTCTCAAGAATGAGGTAGAACAAACCCCTAAAGGAAGTGTAACCAACAGCTATAATGCTGCATGTTTCTATATCTCCGGAGGAGGTTCTACATTCTAACTATACATTTTGGGAAAGATGCTCAGCACAAACATTACAATCACATGCGTCAGTGCAAGATAGCCAGGCACTTCTCTGGAGTGGTTCCAACTGATAAGAAGATAAGGGTCGATACTGAAACATCTAAAATCGGTTCATAAAAAATCAATATATATGCAAATTCATTTAATCTAAAACTCAAATAATCAAAAATATCATACAGAAACAGTTATTTTGCAAGGAGGAAGCCCCCCTGCATCCACATACCCCCTGCTAATTATATATTACAATTCTGAGACTGAGCAGCAGTGTGGAAAATTCTAACTATGTATTTACACCAAATGGATTTATATCAAATTAATAAACTCCAGATTTAGACCAAATTAATGGCACTTGAAGATAGTATTGCTTTCACCCAGTTATCCTTTAACACAATCAGTAAAGGAGAGGTCATAATTGCATTGTCATATACCTCCTTTCGTTATGCAGATATCATATTGTTATCTTCAGACCTTGCTACATAAGTAAATAAATACATAATGCATGATTTTTAATTTTAACTCCCTTTTCTTTTTTGAAAATTTAACATAATGAGTATTGTGCATCCTGCAAATTCCAACTTAAGTGCAAACAGATTTTTTCTAGTGTTCTTCATCTTGCATATGTAAAACACGCATGTGTGTTCCGTCATCCATACAGTGTTCAGTTAAGTACATCAAGGTACATCAGTAACATGGTTTTCTTTCATGAATCATGTAAATGTCTAGACTGTGTACAACAAGATATGCTGATCATCTATGGGATGGCACACCAAAACTTTATGTTAGATGAAATTATTTTTTAGGAGGAAAATGCTTACTGTAGAGCTATTTTTACTTTGAAATACAGAGATAACATAATATAATCATATTTCTATGAATGAGGGCTAACTATAATTCTTTTTCAGGCATGAGTTCAGACAAACACACACACATGCACATGTAATAGCTGCATTGGATCTGTGGGAGGGAGGTAGGGTGTGTTTGTGTAATTTGCTACATGGTGGGGAGTAGAGAATAAAGCTTGAACCCTGTACGTTGGGTACCAAGTGGCAAGAGCCTGAATTCCGTACCCACCACCATTTGTAAAACATTGCAGATTTTTGCCTCATATTTGTTCTGTTCTGTTCCTCATAAAATCTGTGGTTTCTGTATTTTTGTTACTTAACACAGCCAGTAGTGCAGTGGTGCAGTGGTAGCATTGTTGCCTAACATCTACAGATTGTCTGGGTTGATTCTTGGCTGGGGTGCCATCTCTGTGCATTCTGCATGTTCTCCTTGTGTTTGCATGGGTTTGCTCTGTTGTCCTCAATGGATATTTGCCTCTATTATTTGGACTGTACTCCCCCATTATTGGATTTGTCAAGGTTGAGAGCTATGGCGATAACTGAATTCACTGAATATGTTTGGGGGCTGTATTCCCCATTATTGGCTTTGTTCAGGTGTTTTGTGCTAAGATGTTGACAGCTATGGTGAGAACTGAATTCACTAAATGGTAGCCATTTAAGTTTCAGTCTTCCTTTCTTTCATAAAGCAGATTATTTGGCATAGTGGCATGTTTCTCTAACTATTTTGCACAGGGTCCTGGGTTCAATACCGGATAGTGAAGTGTATGGTGGTAACACAGCATTTTATTCTAACAACTTTCCAACATTATACAAGCAATGTTTAAAATGTGTCCCTGTTTTTAGGTCTTTTGCCTCCCCCCCCCTAAATTTTGGATTTTTCCAGATTTCTTGTGCTGCAAAGTTCAGAGATGCAGCTGAGTGTCAAGTAGATTTTACAAGAAGATGAGAGCTGCAAGGGAACAAAAGTTTGGTGCTGCTTATAATGAGTTTGCCTGCATTGTTAATAGCACAATAGGTAGTGTACTTGCTTTTGATGCAGAAGGCTGTGGGTTCTACTCCCACAGTAGATAGATGCATTGGTGATACTGTACAGTGTTGTAAAGGGGGTGGATGCTGCAGTCCTTTTTGGTGAAGATACCTAGTAACTATATGAACCTGTTATCAGTTTGCCATCCATTCCCTATTGCAATATTACTAGCTTATTGTTTTTTTAACGCAGCTTAGTCAATTTATTCCTCAAGGGCAACAGGTACTTTATTTGTAAGTGAAACAATGAAATATAAAGTTGGTTGCTAGCAGCAACCTCTTCATTAGTTACATATTTCTTTAATGTGGAATTATTTAGATGACTTTTACTTCTTCAGAGTTTGTGCATATTTACTGATACTGGTGGACTGTAGAAGTTTGAATAGACTTTTATGACAGAAATGTTCTGAATTGGGCAGTTTTGTTATTATTGGTGCATGCCTTTTGTTTCATTGTTTGCTGGAAGAATGTTCATCATTTTGTCTTGATGGGACTCTCATAATGATGGTTTGGCAACCAGGGCAGTGTATTTAATTAAAGTTCCAGTTTTTGTGGTTTTGAGCATAGCTCCTCCCCTTTCTATTTGGCCACACCCCTTTCCATTAACCCCACCCATTCACCTGTCTCCTGTAGCCCCCCTTTGATTTGAAGTCACCAACCACTACTGCTTATACCTCCTTACTCTCCCTTCTTCACTTACATCCTTACTGCTATTAAATTCTCTTCCCTAACTTTCTCTTTAAATATACCATAAACCTGTCTATCCCTGGGTTCCTATCAGATGACTGAAGACACATTTTGTCAAATGTGTCTTGGTCAAACTTGAAATGCTGAAAAGGCAAAATGACAAAGCGGCATAAAAGTGAATTCTTTCCCTGGGAAAGAAGTTGCTTGGCTGCTTCAGTCACTTTTGGTGATTACAGAGTGTCTTTGGATGTTTCTGGTTCTTCACTTGTGTTTTGCTGCTTCAGTCACTTTGCCATTTTCAGCACTGTAGTGCGATCTTGGAGTTGGTATATTTAAGTAGGGGGGTGGGGGGGTGAAGCTCACCACTTTTTTGAAATGTTTTAATGTGTGTTTTTTTTTTCTTTGGGAACAGAGATTTTGTTTCCCCTGGGAAAAAAAAATTGCTGTTCTGGTTGTTCGATGTTTTGTGAATTCAAACTTTAGAGTTTGATATAACAACGTTCGATCATTTGATTGTTCGTTGTTATAATACAGACCCTCTGTCCCTCAATTCATATTGTAATTCCTATTTGTATTAAACTAAGTTACCTTTAATTTCTCTACAAACAGTCTAAAATTTCTCTAAATAATAAATGATTGTCATATAACTTGTTTTGATTCTTAACCAATGTTTTTATATTATGTTTAATTTATTATAATTATTTAAACAGCAGATATTTTTGTTTGATTTTTGAAGGTTGCAAAATTATTGTTCTTATTATTGTTCTTAAAATGTTTTGCAATAATTTGGAGCTTTTCTCCCTTGGCACCTGCTGAGAATGAGCATCTACATAGTTGGACAGTCCCAGTAATTAAATGCCAATAAATAAACTAATAAATAATGCATATATGGTTGGCACAGTGGTGCAGCAGTTGCATTGTTGCCTCACAGCACGAGGTTCTTTGGTTCGACTCTCAGCTTGGGTGCCTTCTGTGCGGAGTCTGTATGTGCATCCTGCATTCGTGTGGGTTTCCTCCAAGTGCTCCTGTTTCCTCCTCTATTACAAAGACCTGCATCTGGAGCATTTCTCCTGAACCACCCTTGAAAATTGGCTTCATTCCAAGTAAACAAATGTTAAATAAAAAATAAATAAATATTGAATACCACTGAATGCATAAGTTAAGGGCCATATTCCTTAAAGTCCACGGAATCTATTTGTAGACAGCACAACATGCTGAAGGAAGACTTCAGTGAACCTGATGCTGTCTCAGAAGACATGCTGAAGGCTAACTGAGGGTTTATATCATTATGGCGAACTATGATAAGCTTGAATACCAAAACAATGAACTGCAAACTTTGAAACGGAATAAAGCCGAAAAGTCAAAACTCTGAATGCGTATAGTCGGCCCAAGCATGCATATGCATGAAGTCTCCACTGTGGTGCGATCTTGGAGTTGATATATTAAAGTAGGGGGTGTGTGGGGGGCACACCCCCCATGTTGGGGGATGTGGGGGGTGAAGCTCCTCACATTAGCCATAGTGTTAAGTGTTACTGTGTTGTTATATTATCTTACGGGTGTGAGGCTGGCCGACAGTTGCTTTTTGGAGATTCGTTTTTCATAGTTTTGGGTTTTCAGGGTTTTTACATTTAGGAGTTTGCAGTTTGATGTTTTGGTATTCGGAGTTATCACAGTTCAATGATCTGATATAAACCCAATAACTGAGCACTTCAGTATTCAATATAGGATAATTAGGTACTCCATGCATGCCAGTCTGATTCCAAAACACATTGTGTGCACAACAGACCACAAATGCAACAAACATCCAAGCTGATTCCGTTTTTAAATTCCTCAGCATATACTTTCCAGACACCAAGGAATTCAAGCGAATACTATGGATTATGGTGAAATGCATAGCAAATCTAGAAAAAAATAAATAATCCACACTGCTCTTATTATACTACAACAGGCTCCGGTGATGCAAGCCATAAATGAAACTGTGACTTTGCATCCTAGGAGGCAGTCAATTAGAGTCAGAGTAAGACTCCAAAT
Source organism: Protopterus annectens (assembly GCF_019279795.1). NCBI lineage: Eukaryota > Metazoa > Chordata > Ceratodontiformes > Protopteridae > Protopterus > Protopterus annectens. Next base: position 165,627,609 of record NC_056729.1, read on the forward strand.
AAACTAGTTGTCAGACCAGCAAATAATCAACAGATATTGTTGACACAGAAAACTGGAGCAGGCTGTCTCAACATGTGTGCCTCACACATCTGTGCGGACCCTGTGAGGAAGCTCCATCCTCCTTGAAACTAAAGTGTGTCTCAGCCAGGGGTGTACTTGCATCTGGTACTTTCCAGAAACACACGAGGAATGCTGTGGAAGTATCACAAATAGCTGCCAGTCATATCCTGGCAAAATTCCTGGAAATAATGCACGGCAAGATGGATGGCTACATACATTTTCCATCTACCCCCATGGAGTGGAAAACTGTAATGCACCAGTTTTATAACATAGCAAACTTCCCACTTGTATTAAATGCAAGGCAAAATATCTATGGGACTGCTACTGGGTAAGTAGAGGAACACAGCTAAGAAGAAATTTAAGGATACCCCTTTCAACAGTATCCATTATGACCAAAAGTGTTTTTATTCCCTACAATGGGTGATGGTGGTTATCCACTTGAGCCGTGGCTAATGGCTCCATACTGTGAAATATCAAACCCTGCACAGAAGGGTTACAATAGAGCAAATGCAACAACCAGAAACCCCACAGAGCATGTGTTTGGTGTACTGAAAACTAGATTCAGATGTCTGGACACATCTGAGGTTCACTGCAATACAGACCTGAGAAGGCAGCAAATATGATGACAGTGTGCACTATGCTGCACAACATGCTAACCAAAGCACATGGCAGTACTTCAGCTGTTTGTGTGGGTAACTACCCCAAGAACCACAAATGTCTGAAAAGGACTTTCCACAGGTATAGGAGGAGGAGCAGGAGAACATAGGTGACAGAATTCACTGGCTTAGGCAATGTAAAGTCTGACCAGAAGTGCAGGTACAGGCAACCTAGCAGTGTCTGACCCAAATATTTGAGTCATGACAAGCCACCTATTCATGAACAGATTGTATCTAATGGCAAGCACCAACCATTACATGTGCACACTGAGCATCACACATTACATAATTATAACATATTCGAACACGAATATATGCAAATTTCTCAAAATACAGATCATCAGCTCAGGGATTAACTGACTTAGATATGACTCTCTGCAACTAAATAACATCAAAAAACAGAAAATACATAAGACATAATGCAGAAATTTTAATTTCAGAAAACACATTTCACAGTACAGTGGTATTGCAATAATATGTCAGCTATGTGTACTACACTATTGGGCACAATCGAGCATTGTCTCAGGCGACCTCGCTGATGTCTCACACCTAAGTCCACTCTGCCCTGACCAAGTACAGACACCCCTTGCCCTGGTTGCTCCACAAAGGAAATGGATGGGGCTACAACATCATGTCAGGATGACTGGTGATACCGCAGCAGATGGGCCAGCAGTCATGCTCTGTGCATGTTGGACCACAGACAGTGATTCTTGATGGCAAATGGTGATATTGTGGGCATATAGCTGCATCTCAAAGGTTGCAATCTGCTGAGCACATAATCCTGCTGGTAGTCTGATACTGCTGCAGTACCACAGAGGCCAGAGTTTCCACCAACTGTGCTGCAGCTAGCAGACTCTCATTCTGTGTGACCAATGCAGCCATAATATTACAATGTCTGTGCACCTGTCTTTCATGCATGACATGTAGCTGGTGTGCCACAAGATTTGTAGCTCAGGCAGGTGCACAGACATCTGAATGATGCAGTTGCTGTGACCATTTATTTACATGCAGCAGAAGGTAGATACCCCCTGACACCTACCCATGGACAACATCTGCTCGCTTATGTCTACCACATCACCCTGTTCCTGTTTGTTGCGTGGAATTGCCAGCAGCAGTGCACTCATCTGTGGTGAGTTGGTCAATGGCCTCACCTTTTTCAACATCTACTGTGGCAGCATCCTCTGATTGGCTAGACAAGTAGACCTCCACATCTGAGGCCACATCTGCTGTTACATCACTGTCAACCTTGTGGATGGACTCTCCAAACAACTGAAGGTTCTCTGTGAAAGGGGCCATAGTACCATCCTGAGACACATCATGAACAACACCATGATTGCTGAATGGGCTGCTGGGTCATACAGATAGTTGATGTGGTACAAGATACAATTACACAGATCAGGACAATGTGTCTACAACACATGATGGATATCATCAAAGACACACGGCATATATATCCCACTGCAATGTTACAAATAATAATGACTTCACTTGCCATCTACTCTATGTATGTCTCATGGAATGCACATAAAGTAAGTATATAATCTGTTTACCTGGCCAATATTCATAACATATGTGCTGCATATAAAAAACACACCTGGCAAACACACATAGGAAGATAGTGGTGCTGAACAAGTGTGAACTTTGACTAGTGTAAGGGAAAAAAACAGCATTGCTGATTGCTGATCACATCATTTACACTTTTAGCCAAGTGAACACAGTTAAAATATGCAAAATGTGTGACATAAATATGACATTCACATGTACGCTTGAGGACATTGATGCAGACTGACCAAGGAATGTAAAGAAGGATATAGCATTAATCAAGGTCAACTACAGGATTATCAGCAAGGACAAGTATGAAACATACATAATAACATATCACTGACAGACTGCTGTGTAGAGGGTGTGGGTTGTACTGTGAATTCTCCAGTGAGAAAGTAAAGAGAAAGACAGCACATTTGTGTATTTAGCAAAAAGAATACTGACAACATCATATACACAACACAGTAATATTGTCTGCAAATACTCATACAATGGACATTGCAGCTATATACCAGATAGGCCTATACTGATAAATATTGACAAAAATGTCAGGTATCACATGTGCTGTGCATTGTTGAAAGCTATGACAATTTTGCTCTAATAAAGCTGGTCTGTCTGCACTTGAAAATGTGTGGCTTGCCCCTCCACTAGATGTACCTGTAGTGCGCAATGATAGTGAAACAACAATATAACAGTAAACAGCAGTGCCATGTTAATGTTCACAGTAAGAGTATAGAGATACTCACCTGCCAATTCATGGTTTAACAGTAAATAGCAGTGCCATGTTAGTGTTCACAGTAACAGTATAGATATACTAGCCATTAAAGTTATTGTGACCTGACCGGTTGTTGGGACTTTCTGTTCATTTATAGATATACTCACTTGCCTATCCCTTTTTTAGGCCTGAAGTAGCTGGACCTGTGAATATTAATGCAAACAGCATTACAAATGTTAATGGAAAAAATTGAAGACTATTTGCCAAGGCGCTATAGTGTGAGAGTGTTTTTACAATAATTTTTTTTTTCCGTTAGCCTTTGGTTGTTGTTCTTTTACATCTATTTCACTTTGTTTGGTGGTTGCTGTATTAGCATTACAAATGTTGTTTGAACTGCTCTGTCTGTAACTCATTTTTACCAATATATGTAATTAGACTTACATTCATCATGTTCACCTTGTGTGGATGTGTGATCATGGCTCAACTTGACTGCTGCTGTAAATCAAAAACAGCAACACATGAATATGTATGCTACTGCAATATGCAATGATTGCCTCAATACACATCTGTGTAATGGAAATAAATATGTATATGTTCTTCCTGGCACTCCTGCTTCAATTACACAACCAGGGATGTGTTGCTTCCCTCTTGTTGCATGCAATACGGCCAGAAATATTGTGATGTCATCGGGTGGAGTTCAGTGGTGGTCCACCATGGATGGCATCCCTCAATCTCTCATAATGTGTCACTTTGCTGGTTGCATGAAGTATCATGTCTGGGCAGCATTGTATACAGGTTTTATGGGATCAGTTGTTGGCTCCAAATGCATTGATCATTTTGGTAATGTCCATCCAGATTTCATTTCTCCAAACAGCATCACCTGAACAACCTAGGAGTCTCCTTCCATGTTGGCAGGGAGCAGCAAATATGATGTCATTTGCCTGGGGAGAGAAGTTGTCACCCCGAGGATAGCTGGCCATCTGAAAGACATTGATATGCACATGATAATATTCACGATTAAGCCCATTTATGCATTTCATTCTGTGATCAGCATATGTCAACATAAACAGTATGCATTGACTATATCTGTATAACACTGCGTGTGATGAATAGTAATGTGACATATTGCAAGAAACAACAACGCCTTCATACATAACATTGGTATAGCAACATAAAATGCAATATCTTTACAGTTTGTGAGTAGGATTATGGCCCTTGACAATTCACATATATTACATGGAGGTCAGAAGACAACAGCATCATGCCAAATGAGTCTGCTTGCATGTCACACTCAGATACAACAGCAAATAACAATCTGACCCAAGCATGTGCAGAACTGGTGGCCAGTGATATCACAAACACTGTCCCCACAGAGATAGCGAACCTGCTAGTGGGTAGATTTGGCAAAAGTTTCACTCCCTTATCCCTTCCTAACTTACAACAAAACCCTCCCCCAAACCTCCCACCCACCACGGGCTTTGTTCCTGCAGAATGGAGAAGAGCTACAGTTATTCCCCTCCATAAATGTGGCCTAACAACAGACCCAAGGAATTCCATAAGCCTGACCAGCCTCATCTGTAAGGCTTGTATCATTATGGACCTCATAAATAAAAACATAGGTGATCACCAACCCCTGGATCCTACCAAGTTTGGCTTTGTGAAGGGTAGATCCTGCCTGCTAAATCTGGTGGATTTCCTTGAAAGTGTGACCAAGGCCATCAATCAGGGCAAATCTTTGCACACAGCATACATAGATACAATCTCACATTCAGACATTACCAATAAACTTAGCAAACTGAATGTAAACCCCTTTGTTGTAAGACGGGCTGCCAACTGACTCACAAACCAGACACACACTATCAAAGTGGGAGACTCCACATCAACCAGCAGACCTATTACCAGTGGGGGCTGCAGAGGTCAGTGCTGGTTCCCCTACTGTTTGGTATATACTTCTCAGAAGTTCAGGTCAAAACTAAAGGGTTGTGGCTGACCAAGTGTGCAGATGACTGCAGACTAGGTGCAATCACTGAATCCCCAAATTATGTCAGTATACTCCAGGATGGTCTCACACAGGCCAGCAACTGGTGTATTAGACACTGTCTCAAACTGATTGCAAAGAAATGAATCATCATTCCCTTTGGCACAAGCAATTTCCCTTCACACTATCAAATCAACAACAATACCCTAAGTAACCATGAAGTGGTAAAGGACCTGGGATCACAGGATGACTGCAACCTTAACATCAACTACCATGTGTCTACCATTGTAAGGAAAGCTTTCCACAAAGCTCACTTGATTAATAAAGGCATCACATTGAGAGAAAAAGAGGTTATAACCCCCCTATACTCGGCACTTATCTGGCCCACAATTGAGTATAATGCCTCATTCGCTATGTACCCTACTAAACACCTGCAGCAATTAGAGTTATCTTCGAGGTTTCTAACAAAGAAGATCAAGGACCTCCAGCATGTCCCTTACACAGAACAAAAGGTCCCTGTCAATATATACCATATTGTATAGACTTCTTAGGAGAGACATATGCCTGGCATACAGAGCAACCCAAGATCCAAATCTAATGAACTTAGGGGATATCCTTAAATCATATGGGTCTAGTCATTTCCATACTAGGGACTTAAATATGACCTGCAACATACATAGGACTTGCTGGAGGGACAGATTTATCTTCCACTGACTGCCACATCTTTGGAACAGGCTAGCAATTCATGTGAAACAGAGCACCTCTATGACACTGCTCAAGAAGAACCTGGATGAGTGGATTGGGCACCATAAATTCTTACAGGGGATAGTGCCCACAACCTTCCTGGACATAGGCAGTTATGACTAAATGCAGTCTTGGGTATTGACTAGTACTTCTATGCTATTACATTGGGTTGAAACAGCTAGGCTTAAAATGATCTCCAGGTTGATAGCCTAGTAATCTCTTATGATCCTATGATCTTATTATGGAACATATAGGTGAACTTCAGGATCCATAGCCAGGCCACAGACAGTATGGATCCTTAGTATAGTGATTCAGTACTAATAATATGTTTGTTAAGAATTATCTTTGAAGACATATCTGTAACAGCAACAGCACATGTTTATAACAGTTTTGTTAAGATACATGAAATAAAAAAATATCCGTAATATCAACATCGCATACTCGATACAAATAGTGTAAAAATCCGTAGCTTTCCGTAGGTACACTGCAAAATACAAGGAATTACCTGTAAAAATTGCAGATGATCCATAAATCAGCCTTCTTATAGTTTTAATATTTTTAATGGAAGTCTGTCTATTACAACTGCATACAAGACTGAAATAAACAATTTAGAAGAACAACACTGGGTGCATAAAATTCAAGACAACACTCCAGTAACTTATGACAACTTCTGTTGAAAATATAATTTTGAGTAACTATTAATTGAAACAAGTACCTTTTGAAATAAGCAACTTTAAAAGATTTACTAATTACCACAACAGAAATGCTACCAAATGTCAATGTACCTCTCACTCCAAATCACAGAATCAAAGTGCACTTTGTGTCCACCCACCTTTAAGTACTATTTGTGCCATACATAAATAACAATGTTAATTAAAATTCATGTTTTTGGTATCCCATCTGTAGACATCTGATTGAAGTAACCATCTGTAGACATCTGATTGAAGTGCCATTATGCTCCGAAACACTCAGGTCTACCACGTAAACACCCAATAGGTATCGATAAATGGTACCATGTGTGTCATGTGCCCATTATATTGCAAATAAATCTGTTAATATGACATCACCAGCACTTTCAAATACTGATTTTGATACAGTTACTGATCAGACCATTACTAAGTGTGAACTGAGTGGTACCTCAGTGAGCATTTCTTATTTTTTGTATTTTCCAGAGTTCTTCAACTTGAGGATTATGATGGCTACTTTGAGGAGGCTGAGATGTGCCTGTGTGCCCAATTAGACTGAGGATGAGACAACCCAGATGTTGAGTATGTAAGCTGGATTGGAGCAGAAGATGAGAGCTACACCCAGGAACTTCGCCATAAGCAATGTGTAGAACCAGATCATGAGGGAGCATCAATGGCCCACAAGGTGTACCACACTAGAATGCAAGTTCATCACTGCTATAATGACCTGCATCTGAGTGACACAGAGGAACTATGAAGGAGGGTTGCTGAGGTGAGGCAGCCTGTAGATCCCTACAGTAAGTTCCAATATTCTACATTTACCTAAGCATTGCTACAGATTTTACAGATATTTCTCTGTAACATATATATCAGATAGTTGTTTTTATAACCATCTAATAGCTGCTGTGATAATAAGCTTGTCGGTATAATTGAGTGGAGTTGGTAAATACTGTCCTCTTAGCTATGGGTTAAATTCCCACGTTAATTTATTTCATAATCTGTATAATATCCATAAGTATGTTGTTTGTAGATGTACATGTTTTACAACATCTAACTACATAATTTCACATAGCCACTGCCCTCGTACATCACAGACAACTATAGCACTTAGACCACGGATGACTGTGCACTTTGTAGTTTTCTGTTATAGTCCCACTCTATTAACTATTGGACCATTACATGTTTGAATAAAAACATGTATATAACTTCATTCCATCATTCCTCTTAAACAATTGCACAAACACATTTATTTAATATAAAAGTAATGTCTGGCCCATTGCTTACACATATATTTTTAGTTATGTGTTGATAGTAGTTATTTCTTTACTATGAAAGGTCCAAAAACTGTTTGCTTTTTCCAAGTTCATCCATTTTCCACAGGATTCTTAATAAACACTCACAGTGCCTGTTTTCTAGAATGAAACTATTGCAGAATGTTAGCTCCAGCTGTAAAACAACTGGCTAGCCTGTCTAAAATTAGGTGTGCTTGGGGGCGTGGCCAAGGATGAACACAGGATAGCAGCAGATTTCTTCAGCTCCACCAATTTCATTACACTGACAGGAATTAATTACTTAAAAAAATAATTTTTGAAGTAATTTTCTTTCTAAATATGTTTGTTTTATATAGTTCTTGAACTATATCTAAAAAAGAAAGGAAATCTTAACAATATTCCTGTCAGAAATCACTTTGGAAATTTTCCTGTCAGTTTATCAGTCTGAAATGAGTTCCAGTAAGACAAATTCTCAAGACTCCAGCATCAAGAAAGAACTTCAGTCTCTGATAATTATAATCCAGCAACTTACTGCTAAGATGGATAAAATGGATACTAAAATAGACACCTTCATAGAAAAACTACAAAACAAATAGACTTGTTACATATAGACCTGCAACAACAGAAGATCCAGATGACAGGCATAGAAGAAGCTGTGAATGACATGGAAAATAGAATACAAGAAGAGGAAATCAACATTGAGTTTCTCCTGAAACAAAATACACATTTACAAACAAAGCTGGATGACCAGGAAAATAGATCTAGGCGCAATAACATTAGGATTTTTGGACTGCCAGAAAATATTGAAGGTAACAATATTACTTCTTTTTTAACAACATGGCTCCCTAAAACTTTAGACTTACCAGAAGCATTCTCTTTTGGTATCGAAAGAGCACATAGATCTATAGCTAATGCTAACT
>NC_056729.1:165641180-165721180 GCF_019279795.1 Protopterus annectens
ACACTTATTAGTCTTGATATAAGTTCAGCATTTGATTCAGTAAGTTGGGACTATCTGTTTACCTTAATGAAGTGCACAAACTTCTCAGATGCATTTGTAAATCTAATTGAGCATTTATACAAAGGAGCGTTGGCTTATATTAAGGTAGGAACTTATGTTTCACAAAAAATACCCATTCTTAAAGGTACAAAACAAGGATGTCCACTTTCTCCACTATTATTCACTTTAGTAATGGAGCCTTGGGCTAATTTGATCAGAAACAGTACTGACATAGAGGGTTTTGAAATAGATGAAAATACAACATCCAAAATTCAACTTTTTGCAGATGATGTTCTAATTACATCAGCAGGATCTAATTCTTCTATGCAGTCTCTATTTGATAACATGATGAATTTTAAAAGTATTTCTGGTTTAATATTCAATGAAGAAAAAACTAAAATACTACCTATATATACACGAAAAAATATTCTCATTAGTGATTTTACTAAATATGTACCCAATTCAGGTCAGATAACTTATTTAGGTATAATACTATCTAAAGATATTAAATATATTATATATAATAATTATAATACCTGTTTTCTTAATATACAAAATCTTTTTAATACCTGGAATAATATGTTTTTACTATGGAGGAGAGACTTACAATTATTAAAATGATAATATTCCCCAAGATTTTATACTTAATACAATCAATAATACTTCCACCTACAAAAATAATTATCAAGAAACTGAATACACTAATGTTAAATTTCCTATGGACACCTAATAGACCTAGGATTGCATTAAAGAAACATACTAATAGCTGGTCTCAAGGGGGTATTTATTTTCCAGACTTTAATTTATATACTATCTCTTCTATTGTAAAAGTTATTACTTTATTAATAGATCAGTCATATGTCACAAAATGGAAAGATTATTGGGAGCTAATTAGTATGCACTTCATGAAAATCTCCTTAACAGATAAAAATATGATTGTAAATAACTCCATGTTATGGTTACTAAAGGAATTTTGTACTTCACCTATTACACCTAAACATATGGTTTGTTACCCATTAAATATTATTATTAGTTATCGTAACTTTATATTCATGCACCCTAAGTATAGGGAATGGAATTTTATTGTATTCCCTATAATGTATACTCAGGGTATGCTTTTGTCATCTACTTCTGAAGGAACTCATTTAGCTATAGATAATGATCTAAAGTACTGGTATCAGTTGATATCTGATAATAAAGTTAAAAATCTAGATTTCTTAAAACAAGAATTTGATCTAAGAGAAACTTGCTGGTTAGAGGTTCAGACCTTTAGACAACATCTCATTAATAAAATAGATCTAATGTCTATAACAGTTAAAGAATCTGTTCCAACACTGATTGATTACTTGATATTAAATTTACAACATAAAGTTTCTGATAAAGGTAAACTTTCATACATACATAAAATTATCAGACAAAAAACTTTTTAAAGTGTAGATTCATACTGGAATTATTTCACTTCTATTAATGGGGACCCACCAAATCAACAAGATAAACAATATATTTTGGAATCTGCTTATAGAACTACGTCTTCCATTGGCTCGAGACTTTATACATGGAAATTTTTACATAGATCTTTTTATACACCTTTGATGATGAATAAAATAAATAATAAAGATAATTTATGTAAGAGATGTAATGTAGAAATTAATGCTGACTGGGCTCATATGTTTTATGACTGTATAAAATTGAAAGAATACTGGAAGTCAATTAATGAATTTTTGCAGGCTCTTTTTACAGATAATTTCATTATTTCTAAATCTCTTATATTATTCAACACACCTGTACCTCAAAGTGTTAAAAAGGTTAAGCTTCCCTTGTTATGGTCTATTCTAGCAGTGGCTAGGAAAATAATAACTAGAAATTGGATTTCAGATATACCTCCTTCGTTCAATGAATTTAAAAATGTTATGAATATTGTGTGCCATATGGAAATAAACACAATTAGGACAAGAACAAATAGAAAAACATCTTATTATATTGTATGGGATAATTTACAAAATTTGTTAAAAAAATGTTAATTTCAATAGCATGGTATTTTAGTTTAATTAATTGATCTGATTGTAGTGAATGTCTTTGTAAATACTTCAGTTGTTTTGTTGAATATTATAATAATACCTATTTTTAATTACTTGTATAAAATTGTTATGATATTTCTCTTATATGTTTAAACAATAAACCTGTTTTGAAAAATAAAATTAGGTGTGCTGTGGGTTCCAATCCACATAGAAGGATCATGTATCTGTACCCGTTAACTTCACTCATAGCATTTATTGGAAAAAGCATATTTCAGTTCTTTATATTAATGTTTATGTGTACATGGTAATGACGCACTGATATAGTCTTCGAATTCCTACAGATATGGCTGTAATTCATAATGTTTTGATAATATCAGCTTTATAATAACAGGGTTTGTACATCAGTACCTGTTTGTTTAAGAACAATGTGTGGATTGTTAGTCCAGCCTGAAAGGAAACAGGTCAGTATGTCTATATTTTGGTGCACTGCATGTTCAATTCTGGAAATGGGACACATATATCTGAAACTGTTATCTTGCTTTAATATACGCATAACATTTATTTATAGAAGCACATTACACATTAATATTAACATATATTTTGACTGTCATTGTGAATAACTCAGTTATTCATTGAATTCCTACTAATATATCTTTAACTGCAGGGGCAGTACATCTTGTTAAATCTTGTTATATGTCTGAACAATTTTTGGTTAATATTACATACTTTGTAAAATTTCTATGATGGTGTTTTCTCATGAAATATTGAAGTCAGTCATAGAGCAACAGCATCCCCAAATGTTGATGGGCTGAGATGGGCAGACTGATAGCTGAAATGAAGGACAGGGAAGACGTATGTATTTTTCTAGTGATATGCAATTCAGTAAGGAATAATGGTCCTCAGCCATACCTTTCTGTGTCCATAATGTACAGTAGCATGTATGGTTCTGTTCACAGAAGCAGTATGCTATATGACACTGTCACATTGCCTGAAAAATGTATACTCTGTATTACTGTTAATGTAACTGAACACAGTGATAACATGAATGTAATTTCCCAACTGTTTAGCTAGACGAGCAGCACGTTTATACTTTGCAATCCTAAGACAAGATCCTTATTAGTAAACCATTCCCTATCATGATGATGTCATAACATTAACTCTATTCACTGCCTGCAAAAGATGCAGATTAAGATGTGTTAGGATGGCAGGTAGTACTCATTTGAGGTTGGATGTTGATTGTGTTTGTAAGTTTGAATCTCTGGTTCTCCAGTCTGTGTTCAAAGATGTCAACACCGCTAGGTAAACATGTCAGCTGTGGATTGTGATTATCTAATTTTCTTCAGACAGAAATGTTTACAAACTGTGTTGAGGGATGTATATCAGTGTTATTTGAGGAGAACATTTTTCATGCATTCTATTTTTTGATATCAGGCAGTGAGGACTATCCTGGTCCCCTTCAATAAACACATCACACCGAATGACATTTGACAACCTTTATTAAACTTCCATAACTTTGATTACAAATTTTATTTACAACTGGACATAGTATAGTTGATTCTAAACACAGCATAAACCTCCTTGTAATGTTAATCAGGACAGCATACCTGCTCATCCTGTCTAGTAAGCAGCGTCCATACCTTTGTTTACTTATGAAGCAGCTTCACTTCATAGACCACTCATCAAATTACCAACTACCAAGCAAATAAGCAGCATCCTCACCTCCGTTTGCTTACCTATTCAGCAAACGTCCTCCAGCTGCTCATTTCCTTTCCACAAATAAACCTCCACACACCAGAGGGGGAACAGAAGAGGGCAAGCCTGTCCCTCTTCTCTGCCAACCAGCCTGACCAGGCTGCTCCCCCTCCCTTCTACCCAAATTTGTTCAAGCACTACCTCCCATAATGGGAAGGATTAAGTCAAACATCATTTGGTGTACCCATCATCTGTAAAGCCCTTAGAATCCCACATACCATTCCTGAAACATGCCTAATAAAACTAAATAAAGTAGGACTACCCACATCTCCACTGTACCACCAGGACATCCACTCCAAGAGAATACCTTCTTTTAGACCGCTTCCTTCCAGCCACTAATCATGGCTCAACCTGAATGGAATGTCAACCTATAGCCACACCCCTGTCAACTGTAGCATCTCACCTTCTCCCACCAAATTACCCTGCTCTGGCTGTGCATTAACCCAATTACTGTAGGGAATATCCTAACTCCAAAACTTTAACGCCCTAAACCTAAATGGCGAAAAACCATCACCCTTTGACCTAGGTCCTGAAAACTTGCCTATGCTCACCAATGAAGTACTCTACATGCCCAGCCATAAACATCCCCAGTTCACTCATTACCAAAATGAAAATCCAGACTAGAACCCTCAGACCTCCTAGCAACCATCCTAATCAAAACACTCAAACTACTAACCATCCTTAACCACTGCCTGTCCTTAGCCATTCCCCTCGAAGGATTTCTTCCCCTAAATTGAACACAGAGCTCTAATATGCCTTAATAAGGTGATTAGTCAGCCCCACATTATGCCCAATCTTGTGGCAAGAACATCCATCCTATCAAAACATCACCTTTTAGATCCCCTTTTCAAGCCACCGCATGATGCCTTCTGGCCTTCAGCAATCTGCAAAGAAAAGAAAACAATACATTCTATGTGCACACATACCATTAATTACTTAACATGGAGTCACTGATAAGGACCCCTGCCACCCCATCAAGTGTTTGCCAAACTTTGCACCAAAGTATGGAACCAGCCCACCCCCCCTTTTTTTTTTACAACTCATATCCCCAGAAATAAGAGCCGAACTTGTCTAGCTTGTAATCATCCCCGAGCCAGTAGCCTAATAACTTCCTATGATACTAAGAGTACTGTGATCCAGAAAGACAATAGAAGCAGCATGTGGAATAAAATCAATCTTGGCTACCTACAACATATGATAAAGGCTACCCGCAGAAATGAAGCCAGATGTTGTCTAGCTTGTAATCACCCCAAAGCCAGTAGTCTAATAACGTCCTATGATTCTAAGATTGTTGTGACTCCACCCACCCACATAAAATAAATTACTTGTAACCTCATCAATCCTACTACAGAGTCCCAAACTCTTATCTATGGCTAAATGGCTGCTGCTCCCTTTAGTGGGAACAACTTTCCAACACTGATCTGACATACTGATGGTACCACCACTTAAGCTTGAAATCAAAACTTGAATGCTTGTCCTTCTCTGGCTAGCCATGCAAATCCTCTACCTAAACTCAGCTTTGAAATACACTTACTTTAGCCAGTAACTGTTGGCCAGTTGAGCTGAACATGTGTAACCTCCTCGCTCGCCACTGCCTCCATCATCTGCAAAATTACTGTGTGGTGCCACCACTGGTACCCATGACTCCACCATCTGCAAAGAAAAGGACAAAAATAAATCCTTCAACCTGTAAAGAGATGGTACCACCTTATACCCACCTATTCCAAATTATAACAGCAGCGGTCCACACCCATTTCAGTCAGTAACTGTTGCCACCTTGCACTCACCATGTGTAACCTCCTCACTCGCCAGTGCTTCCATCACCTGTGAATTCCCTGTGTATCACCACAGCTGGTATTCAGCACACCACCGTCTGCAAGAAAAGGATAAAAGTAAATCCTCTAATATGTAAAGAGAAGGCTCCATCTTACACCCACCTATTCCAAATTACAGCCACAGCATTCCAAGACCCCATCTGCAAGAAAGAAAAAGACATGTAAATCATCCAAAATATATAACACACATTCCAAGACATCTTCAAGGACAACCTATCCTGCCAACCCGGGAAGGAATGTACCACCATCACTCACACCTATGACAAAGCAGCCAAAACTGAAGCTATGCTTCCAATGACCCTATCAAATACCCAATATAAATTTAACTACCAGTCGAGTATGTTAAAACTAAACTGCACACATGAAGAGACCTATCAATATCCACAACCCGGGTAACCTTGCAATTCCAGACCACATCCATAAGCACCCTATAGAAGCCAAGCTAACTTATTGCAAAACCATTTGCCTAGCTCTTAACCTTCCATCTCCAAATTAGACACACTAACCAACATAACGTGGAACAAATGGACACAATGCAGCATACATAATAAGAGCTGACTAGCTGCTTACAAAATACAATCAGTTATTATTTTAAATATTCTTCATACAAACGTAAAAGGTTGATAGCACAGAAATAAATTAGTTGAGTATATAAAATCATCTGTTAGTTTTACAAAGTTCAATATAATGTTGATGAGTGGTTGTCTGGCAAGGTCTACTGGACCACAGCAACTTTGAAGATTGACTTCTGATGACTCTTATGCATCTCTTTTTCAGACCTTAGCCAGAATTCAGTATTTAGTATTGAACAATGAACATTTATTTATTTATTTATTTATTCAGTTTGGTGACCGGAGAGGTCCACTGGGCTGGGGAGCCCATTTTCAGTGGAGGCCCAGGGAGAAAAGCTCCACAGAAGGTTTATTAGAAACATTTTTCAGTCAAAGTGAACATACATAGTATAAAAATACATATACAAAAACAATATGGTTCAATCTGCAATCTAGTAACAATCAATGGAATGACAGTTTAGTTAAAGAGAAAAGAGTACCTAATGTAATAGCTGGTGGAGATAATTTGTTATGAGAAACAAATTAATAGTTAAGAGTGGGGTTAGGAGAGGAGAGGTTACAAGGTTAGGAGGGGAGAGGTTAGCAGGGGTAAAGAGAGTGGAGGGTTTGAGAAGCAAAAGTGGAAGAGTGCAGTTGCATTTCCTGTTTCGGAAGAAGTAGGAATGGAGTTGAGATTTGAAGCTATTGAGGTTATTGCAGGTCTGTAGGGCAGAGGGCAAAGAGTTCCATTTTTTTGCTAGGGTACAGGATATGAGAAGCTGGCCAGCTGGGTGCTTGGGTTTATAAATGGTAAGTAGGTTTTGGTGAGAGGATCTTAGAGGTCTAGGAGGGGAATAAGGTTGCAGTATGTTGGATAGTGCAGGGCAGTTTGAGGGTTGGAATACTAATTTGTGTGCTGTGGTTAATTGGTGAAAGTCAAGTAGGTTGGGCAGTTCAAGCCAGTTAAGGGAGAGAAGGGAACTGCAATGGTGTGAGGAGGATTTGGCACTAGTGGCTAATCAAGAAATTTTGTTGTAACATATCTCTAGTTTGGAGGTAAGTGAGGAGGATAAGTTACTGAGCAAGGGAGAGCCATACATGAGAGAGGGAAGAAGGTAGGTAGTGGCAAAAGTTAGCCTAGAGGAAGGAGAGAGGAAGAGGTTATTTCTGTACAGTAGGCCACGTTTTATGTGTGTTTTTTTGATACTCTGCTGAATGTGGGAGTTAAATTTTAGCTGATTGTCTATAGTGACCCCAAGGAGTTTGGCAGAGTGTACAGTCTCTATTTGTGAGTTATTATGGCTGATGATGTAAAGGGAGTTTTCATCTACAGAGGAAGATTTGTAAGGAGAGAATAGAAGGATCTTGGTTTTATTAGCGTTAAGAGAGAGGTGGTTTTGGAGCATCCAGTCTTCAGTGGTAGAAAAGGCATTTTGAGTTAGAGATTGGAGTTCAGCTAGGTTGGAGGCACTGCAAATCAAAGTGGAATCGTCGGCGTAATGGACAATTTTGGAGTTGGGAATGGCTTTATGGAAGTCATTAATAAAGATGTTGAATAGCAGAGGACCAAGTAAGGAACCTTGGGGTACTCCAGTGGGAGTAGGGAGGAAAGAGGATGTGGCTTGGCCCCATTTTATGGCTTGGGACCTGTTAGCAAGATAGCTGGAGAACCAAGAAAGGGTTTCTTGGGAAAGGTTAAGGTTAGAGAGATGATTTAGGAGGTGGGTATGGGAGATGGTATCAAAGGCTTTAGAAAGCTCCAGCAGGATGGAAGATACTAAATGTCCAGAGTCGCTGGCTGAATTGACAATATGTAAGAAGGAGAGAAGGGCGGAGTTAGTACTGTGTCCTGGGCGGAAGCCATGTTGGGTGGGGGAAAGTAATTGATATTTGGTAAGGAATGGTAAGAGCTGTAGATGTATGCATTTTTCAAGAATTTTGGAGATGGGGGGAGGATGGCTATGGGCCAAAAATTAGATACATTGTTATTTTTGCCTCCCTTGTGGAGAGGCAAAATATAAGCAGCTCACCAAAGTTTGGGAACGTAAGACTCGAGTATAGATCTATTGATCAGGATGCTGATAGGCAGAGCAATAGCATCTAAGGCTATTTTAGGAAGGAGGAAGGAATGCTATCAGGGGCATTAGAGCAAGGCTTTAGTTTATGGAGGAGTTTTTTTATTAGGTTGGTAGAGACAGGTTTAAGTTCAAAATTAGGGTAGGGAGGGCAGAGAGGGGAGGATTGGGCATGGAGGGGAGAAGGATTATTGTTGGTGAAGGTCTTAGTGAGCTCAGCTATTGAAGAGGTAAAGAAGGAGTTGAATAGTGTGGCATGTTAGGTAAGACAATATGACATAGCAACCTTTGTATTGTAGAGTTAAAACACGGTTGCTAGGGCAAGAGTGCATCATACAGCAGGTTGTGTGCCCTGCAAGAGAACTGCGATGGGACACTTGGAAAAAATCACACATACACACACACACACACACACACACACACACACACACACACACACACACACACACACACACACACAGAGTCATATATATATATATATATATATATATATATATATATATATAGATATAGATATATATATATATATATATATATATATATATATATATAGATATAGATATATGAAATAGTTGTACTCCACAGCAGCATTCCTAGCCTATCTTTTGGCAAGTAACTCATGTGCACAGATACTGATTCTATGGGGTTTGCCTCCATCTTACCTGCTAAAGATTGTTTTATAGAAAGTCTAGCAGTTATATAATTGGTTCCTAGCTGTTTCTGAATGCTTACTGTGTCTGGGCCTTCCTCAGCTGGTCTAGCTGCTAGTTCAGTGAAAACCTCATTTGTTTAAATTTCAGACCACCACATATCTCCATCTCAGATACCCTCTTCATCCCCCAATATTGGTTAGATTGCAACATGTAAAATATAACAAACAAATGTAGGCATCTGTAGTACTTATATCATACATAAATGTTCATATAATACAACTGAAATGTAAAAGTTTGACAATAAGAGTCACTTGCATATTTATTAATGTGTGGTCATATAAATACAGTACTTGTTTTCATTTAAATACTCAGTCACAGTATCTAAAACATACGCAGTTATTTTCAGTAAAGAGTTGTTCCTTTATTAAAGTATTTATTTATTTTATTGGTGGATAAAAAGTTGCTGCCTTCACGTGTCCAGTGGTAGGCTATTCCAGCAGGTGGGTGCCATATTAAAGGATACTATTTCTCCAGATGCAGATCTGAAGAGATGTGTTTTAAGTGTGTTAATATCTCATTACTAACAAAATGTAATCAGGCTGAGGTTTTGACTATTAATTTGGAAAAGAGGGGGTGGATATTCATTTTGAACTACTATACTGAATAGAAAGGTGTACAAGGAATGCCTCTTGCACTGTTGCAGGAAGTCAATTTGTATTAAGTACAAAAAGGGTAGTGGTGAGTTCTGGAATCTGAGATTGCTATAAAGAGGCATATTTTACTAAAGGTGGTTTGTAGTTAGGATTGCTTAGTCATTAGGGCACTGACTGAGAAGCAGTTAACAAAAGCCCCACTGCGCAGTGTACTGCAATGGCGCCTGCCTCAAGCCTGCGAACCAAATCGCAGCATCCACACAGCTAGTAAATCAATCTTCCCCTTATACGTATTTCATGACAAACATGACACCCACTCGACTGCCATTATTCCAGGAACCAAGAAGCTCATTCCAATAACCCCTCCGTCTAAAGCAGCCAGTCGCTTTAAATTATGCCACTTACCAACTATTAGCGGCAGCATAATAAGTGATCTGGCTGTAAACAGCACTTTCTCCGGTAAAGGACACTGGATAATGCAATTAAATCTGTTTTTATATATATATATATATATATATATATATATATATATCTATATATATATAGATATATATATATATTCACATGGTCGCGACAGTTCATTTGACCGACTTTTATTTGGTCGACAATTCATTTGGTCGACAAGCAGTTTTATGTGGGGGGCTGTGCCCCCCACACCTCCCCTAACTATATATATCAACTCCAGGGTTGCACAACATTGGGGAGGGGGGCAAATCTGCCTGTCAACCATATGAATTGTCGACCAAATAAATGTTGATCAAATGAACTGTCTAATTATGAAGGGAACCCATATATATATATATATATATATATATATATATATATATATATATATATATATATATATATATATATATATATATATATATGTGTGTGTGTGTGTGTGTGTGTGTGTGTGTGTGTGTGTGTGTGTGTATGTGTGTGTGTGTGTGTGTGTGTGTGTGTCTGTGTGTGTGTGTGTGTATTAAAATCCAAGCAACACAAGAGTCACCAGAGCAAGTAAAATTGCAAACAAACAAGCAAGCTGAAGAGCAGGAGTTACAACTTGTATAAAATCCACCGAGTTTATTGTAGAAATGATAAGCGCTTTTACAAATAAATTTGCTTTATCAGACCTAACTGTTCAAATGAGGTAATTTCCTTTTATACTCAATTAAATTCAAACCAGTCATATTTAACCTACAAAAATATAATTAAATATAATATAAATATAATTAAAAATACATAAAAACTCAAATAAAATCTACATTATTTCCTGAGTCGCCTACTTCTCAGTTTTGCTGTAATAGCTATATGGTCATTTAGCTCCTTACTCAAACGGGCTCTACACCTGACAATCCATGCAAGTTCCTTTGTCTTGGTTCTGTTAGATATATCTCCCATCCTCTCATCTTCATATATTAACTCTAACACTCGAAATCTAAACTGATGACTGTTATCATTCTCAATAGTGTTCTTTGCTAATGCACTAGTGAATGTTCTGAGACTCACATTAATTTTCTGGATATCTTGATTAGTATTAATGAAAGTGGTTCTTTGCATACAGATATATATATATTAAAGAATGGCATCGTCCGTCCTATTTATATAGGACTACTATGCATCCGACATGCATCCGACACATGTTTTTAATAACATTGTCAAGGGCCAAATTATGTATTGTTCGAGGTTAACTGACAGAGATAGTCATCTGCATGAGGACCTTGAACACATTACATCTGATTTTGTTAATAGAGGACATGACAGAAGTGAAGTCAATAATAAATCTTGTGAAGTACATAAGATGAGGAAAACCAGGGCTAGGCTGCATTTTTCTGAGCCCAATATAGCCAGCCATATGGTGAATAGGACAGTGAATATGACACCTTTTATTTTCTCCTATAATAGAGATCATGCTATGATCAGGAATATTTTACAACAAAATCGGAATATACTACGTACAGATGATCAAATAGTTCAAATAGTGGGGGAGAGACCTTATATTTCATTTAAAAATACTAAGAATCTGTAACAAAGGTTATGTTATCCTAAATGTAAGACACATGAAGTGAGACTTGCTATGGGGATGGGGACCACTAAATGTGGAAGTTGTAACTTCTGCACCTTTACACATGAAGGTACAGAGTTTAAGCACCCCATTACTAATAAAGTATATAATTTTGACATCAATGCTGCCTGTAATAGTAAAAATCTTATATATTTAGCTCAGTGTATTATCTGTTCTTCCTTTTATATAGGGAAGACGAACAGATGCCTTCGTGAACGAATTTGCGACCATATGTATTGTTATAGGCGAGGGCATATGTATAGTGCCTTAGCAAAGCACACTATTGAGAATGATGATAGCCATCAGTTTAGATTTCGAGTGTTAGTATATGATGATGAGAGGTTGGGAGATATATCTAACAGAACCGAGACAAAGGAACTTACATGGATTGTCAGGCGTAGAGCCCATTTGGGTAAGGGGCTAAATGACCATATAGCTATTACAGCAAAACTGAGAAATAGGAGACCTAGCAAATAATGTACATTTTATTTGTGTTATTATGTATTTTTGGTTATATTTTTGTAGGTTAAATAGAGGATAATTTATAATTTTATTTCATATATTCCCATATATTTCTGGGCATATATTTTTAAATGTGTAAGTACATCTTTAAATGTGCAAATGTATGATTGGTTAGTTTGAATTTAATTGAGTATAAAAGGAAATGACCTCATTTGAACAGTTAGGTCTGATGAAGGTAATTTGTTTGTGAAAGCGCTTACCATTTGTACAATAAACTCGGTGGATTTTATACAAATTGTAACTCCTGCTCTTCAGCTTGCTTGTTTGTTTGCATATCTATCTATATATATATATATATATATATATATATATATATATATATATATATATATATATATATATATATATATTTTAAACCTAGCATTGAATACTTTTTTTTTAATTCTGACCATCCTGTAAATGGGTTGATCCAAGTAAATCAGTTGCCCTGATATTTCAAATTTTCCTGGCTCATGTGCTTGCAAAATGTACCACACGTTAACGGACAACCCAGCTATGGCCACAACTGCACCTGTGCAGCAATGAATGCCTGCCTCAAGCCCGCGAACCAAAGCACAACATTCCTGCTGCTCTACATGGGCGAGGAAGCGACCCCGGGATCCAGAACACCCAGACACTGAGGCAAGCAGTCCAGATCGACAACAATGCTGAGCCAACCATGAATACAATGAATCCACCCCACCATGCTCGAATTCCCCACTCCCAGGCCCCGACCGGGCAAGCACCACCATTGAGCAAAGAATGACAGACTGTCACTGCAAAAGCTTTGACCATGTATCAAGATGTCCACAGCTTTGACCACATCGATGAGACCCCCTCTGTCTGTCTCGCAAGCCGCCCGTCCTGTGCAGTGGGATCTCAACCACCTTCTTTTTACCAAAGCAGCAACACTTTCTGAAACTAAACCCAAAGTGATCTGTCAGATTATTCCTCTCCATTGATTGAATGAATATCCTCAGATGTCATCAATAAGCACGCAGACAATGCAGGGGCATTTAAAGCTGACCCCATTTGCTATTATCTGCTCTTCTCTGAAACAAGTTTTATAACTGTCACAAAAAAAAAAAATCATATGCCGAAATCTGAACAGCTGAGTGGTATGAATACCATGAATCCTCTCTGAACAACTTGACAACACCAATGAGTAACCAAACCTAAGGCTTCCCGGCCTACGTAGACAACCTCAACCAGGTTATGAAATGCAGCTCATTCTTTCAAGGTTCCTATGAGCTGCACCACTTGTCAGTAAACACAACGATTAACCCACAACTAATAATAAAGTTAATTAAAGTGACTTGCCCCTCATAATGCCCTCAGAAGCCAACAAATAACCCATGACTAAGAACAATTAGCCTCTGAAGCATCCCAGAAAGGGAAAGAAAATAAATAACTAAATAAATAAATAAAACACTTGACCATATAGCTAATCTAACTTACCAGGTTCCATCTAAGGCCTACCTCCACACACAACACTATCCCCAGGTTGTCTTGGGTGTACTACCTGCCTGTAGCAAGCTCACACCAAAAATCACATCCCCCACCCACTTAACGCTCATTAATATATCAGCCTAACCCCTTCTGAAGATGTCCCAAGACAACTTGGTTTGTTACCAAACCTCATTTGCAGTCAGAAAAGAGCCATGTGCTGAGCAGAAGAACAGGCTTGAAGATCATTGGAGGGTGAGATGTTTGTTGATAATTTTACATACATTAAGAACTTAAATACATCTCCACTTGTTTACAGGCCTGATTTTTTTTACAATAACATGTTTATTGATTAGAATGCAAGAATATCCATTGTGCATCAGTAAGGTAAGTGAAATCATTACACTGTAGCTGTGCTTACAACTGTGAATAAAATCTAACAATGTTGATAGTTTATATACCATTGAACCATTGTTGCAGCACACATTTTTTGAATGTACTCCAGTACCTACCTAAATAACAGTTGGTTTGGTGTATCTGTCACACATCTTGTGAAGGTGGATGTTTTACATAGAAGAGTTTGACTAGTGCTTATGATACATGGTTTGTTACACTTGTATGTCTGGTTATGGTGATTAATCTGATCTGTATAACCTAGCCATTTATAGAGTGAATGGGTGTCTGCTGTGTCAGTGTTTGTAGGCTATGTGGTATGTCATTCAGTTCAACATTAATATTGCATCTACCTCAGGCATCTTATTCATCTTTTTATTTTTTTGTAGAAATGCAGTTATATCTTAGATTGGCTGACACTTGAGCAGATGCAGTAGTTCACATTCATCACATCTTGCAGGTCAGCATTGGTACTGAATCTGTCTCCAGCCCCTTGGGTATTTTTTCAAACATAGTTATATCCTAGATCGACTAACAATTGAGCAGATACCCATCTGATTGCAGCTGTTCATATTCAGCACACTTTGCAAGTAAGCATTGGCATTGCATCTGTCTCCCACCCCTTGAGAGTTTTTTTTAAACACAGTTGGTTGACTGACACTTGAGCAGATACTCATTTCACTGCAGCAGTAGATATTCAGCACACCATGTGGGTCAACATTGGTACTGCATCTGTCTCCAACCCCCTGGGTGCTTTTTTTAAACACAATTATTTTAACAATGACACATTGTGACTGCTCATATAAATCATTGAATGCCAACAGTACAATATGTTGATTTGAGCATTCATACATTTTTGCAAAGTTAATGACCCATCTATGTGTCTAAGCATATGGAACAAGAAGGAAGTACCACACTGCATAAAATAAACTAAACAAAACCTTTTATAAATTTGCCCTTTTACCCATTGTAGTGTGATCTTTGAGTTGGTATATATAGTTGGGGGGATTGGGGCTGAGCACCCCACCTTGGTGGGTTACAGCAGGTTTTGTTCAGTTCGATTGTTAAACATAGACCTGTGAGGTACTGGGGTAGGATGTTTTTGCATGATACAAGTAGATCAAATTGCTCAAGAACCAAGAAAGAAAGAAAGAAAGAAAGAAAGAAACTTTTCTATATACTCTGTCTTAAAGGGCTGTGCTCCAACTGACCATTTTTTAGTAACTTACAACATGTCAAAAGTAAACAAGTAAAACTGGTAGTTGGACAAACGATTGCTAACTTGCAAATAAAATGTCTGATGAAAAGGAAGGTGACTGTAATAGCATGAACTGACTCACTGTTTTTACCAGAATCGTTTTATATAGTATTGGAAAGGAGGGTGAGCTATTAAATTGAAATTTAGCATTTAATGTAATGAGTTTTGCAATTCAGACAAATGAGAAGAAATTTGAAGAAAGATGAACATGCTAGTAAAGCCTTTACAAGTATCAAATGTTGGTAAAAGTAAATTTATATTTTTAAATTCTGAGTTAATTTTCTATTGCTATTTTGATGTCTGAAACATACTGATTATGCAGAAATAAGCCACATATGGTTCTCAGTAAGTAAATAAGCAAGCACCAGTTAAAGAATGAAAGTCTGGTATGTCCATGTCAATAGATGTCTGCAGGTATTAACCAAGTGCTCTTCTGCATATATTCTGCTATCTATATGGCTTTTAAGCAACATGCAGGCTCTACATTAGGCATTAAACATACAGACCATTAAGGACTGTCATGCTATATTTGCAGAGTAAAACAATATATACTATGCTTGGCTTGCTTTGATATTTTTATTATAACCCACTCAGAAGAAGAAACTACAACAGACAGATTCCCTTTAAGGGAAGGTAATATAGTTTTTTTGATGGGTTGGGCAGATCTTTTATCATATTTCATTAGGGGACTACATCAATGTATTATTATCCATGGTTATAAGCAGTATTTTGAAAACTCTGTATATGGTTCTAGTTTGCATGTATTTAATTAATTAATTATTTATGTATGTATGTCTTCTGGTTATTTCAGCAGCTATTCTATGTTCATTTGTCACTTTTTATCTAGACGTTGCTCATCCATAGATCTCCTAGGTTGTTCCTAAAATGTGAAATAGTGCATGCACTTTGACACATTTGATAGGTGACTTGACCTACCCTACCATAAACTGGGATACTTACTTGCCCACAAATTTACTGGTCCAGTGATTCTGGGAGGTTGAATGACAAACTCCTTGGACCAAACAATCCATACACCTACTAAAAATGGAAGCATACTCAGCCTGGTACTCACCAATGTGGGAGAATGCTGTACTACCCCTGTGCAGTGTCATCTGCAGTAAGGTCAGATTACAAAGCTGTCCCTTTGTAATAAAAGTTAGTTCTATGATGCAGGCTAACCACATAACATTTAAGAACTATTCTAAGTCAAACTCCCTACTACTATGTGATAATCTGCCAAAATGTTATGCCCCCTACCAAACCAAATCCTGAAAATGCAGCTGCTTATGAAAAATTGTTCAGATAAACCCTATACAATCATGTCAATAATTGCATAGAGGAAGCTGTGCCTACCAGAAAAAAGCCTAGAACTAACTCAAAAAACAAACAACCCTGGTAGAATACAAAGCAGGTTGTACAACAAAAGTTAAAAAAAGATTAAAAAAATCATACTGAAGATTAGGAAGTACTTCACCTAGCATAATGCAAACACGCTCATCAATCTAAACAAACAACTAAGAGGGCAAATGAAGTCTGCTAAAGCCAACTTTGAGTTAAATATAGCCACCAGGCAAAGGACAGTTACAAGCCTTTCTTTAGTTATGGCCAAAACCTCAAAGGTAGCACACAACAGTGTACATTACCTTTTTATAAACAATAAAAAATGCTAAGAAGACATGTCACACCCACAACTCATTTCATAGAGCAAAATAACATAACATTAAGCACTTTCATCCTGGCCAACAAATTCAGCTCCAATTTTACCCTCCCCTCTCTCCCAACCACCCACCAGGAAATACCATTGAACATAATGCCTCCAACTACCACTAGGTGACAGGCACTAGATGCACTCTCAATGGCTAAAGACACTACATTGATGGGCCCTGATAATATCCTGGGATACCTCCTAAATAGCCTGAAACATGACTACTTGGGTCACTGTTTAACTACAGCTTCCAGACAGGCTTTGTGCCACATGAATAGAAAACCACAAAGTTCATCCCACTGTACAAGGGTGGTACCTAAATGGACTACAGGAACTACACACTCATAAGTCTGACTAGACTCATACGCAAAGCCAGGGAAGGATTTACCATTAAATAATTAAAAAGTTCAAACACTGGATCCAATCCAGTTTGGTTTGGTCAAGGACAGATCATGCTTGTTCAGCCTAGTGGACTTCTTTAAGAAGGCCATCAAGGAACGATGAGGACAAAATAGTGCATACTGCCTACCTTGACCTGGCTAAAGCATTTGCTACAATACCCCACTCGGGCATTGTAAACACACTCATGAATATACGCATAAACCCCTATGTTACATGCTGGATAGCCAACTAGTTTTCAGATAGGACCAAAGAAGTGAGCAAAAGGGAGACCACCTCCATAAAGTGGTCAGTCAATAGCCGAGTTCCTCAGGGATCTTCTCTTTTTTGCATCTACTACTTGAAAGTTAAGGCCAGTGTCAAGGACCTCTGGCTGACCAAGTTTGCAGATGATTGCAAACTATGAGCTGTCATAAAATCCCTTTGATATACTAACATCCTACAGGAAGGACTAACACAGACAAATGACTAGGGCCAAAGCCATAGCTTAAAACTCACTTCCAAGAAATACATAGTAATACCCCTTGGGAAGTCAGCCGCCTTAGGAAACTACCTCACTAATAATGTACCTCTAAAAGTAGAACCAGTACATGTGTATATATGCAGGTAGTAACCTAGTTTTGACCAACATGTGTTTAAGGTGGTAAGGCAATCATTTACAGCAAGTATGCCTATTTTGATAGTGATTTGCTGTATTTGAGTCATGTGGGCAATCGTGTGCTGTGTACCTATTTGACTCGATTAGTTAAAACTTTTTGGGGAGGAGGATATTATTAATGTGAATGGAAAAAGGAATGTGTTAAATGTTTGCTAACTAATGCAAAGCATCTTAATAACAAGTTAGCTAGCTTGGAAGCTTATTTAGTAAATAATTATTTTGATTGATATTATATTTATAACCAAAACCTAGTTCAGTAAAGGCAAAAGTCAAAAACCTAGTTCAGTAGTCACAGTACTACACTGAATATTCAAGGCATTAGTATACATCATACTTACAGATCTAATAAGAAGGGAGGGGAGAACCTGTTTACATTTCTATTGTCTTTATTTCTGTCTTAATTTCAAGTGATGAGAACTTGGAGTTTATGACTGTGAAATTAACTAATGATGTTGAAAGTAAGAATGTTGCCCTTTTTTATCATTCATCAAACCTAGGTAATGGACTTGAGTTTTTTTTTTGAGTCATTTTAGGAAGAACTATGATATAATTGCGAGTGACTTAAATGTTCCTAGTATTAATGGATCAATATTACTACCATCTAGTAAACTGGAAAATAAGATTTTAAGTGAGACTAACTCACTGAAAATACTAAGGGAAGTATGGTAGCAGTCTGACACCCTAATAAATTTAAATATAAATATTGTGGTACATCTACAGAGTTGGGTAATTCAGACCATTTGCATGTCAATTTTGAAATTGTGGATTCTAATTTATGAGTAGTTAATGAAAGGGTGAGTATAAAAAACATTGCATAGATCAGATTTTGCAGCTATTAAAACTGAAATCTTACAATGGGATTGAGATTCTGAGATGATAGGCAAAACTATATATGAAAACTGGGAAATGTTTTATAGTCACATAGCTTGATTGATCATTTTTTCCCAACATGTATTTCTACAGGAAGAAAGAACTTTAGATTCCTTGGTGGAGTAGAAAACTTGAATTTGTTCGAAGAAAAAAAGAAAAAATGTTTATAGGTATTCTAGAGCTCATCCAGCTGTAGCAAATAAATCTGTTTATAACAACTATAAAAAATATTTTATAAGCTTAATCAACAAACATAGGATTGCCTATGAAATAAACTTTGCTACCAGTATTCTGGATAATATAAAAGGGCTTGTATGGTTTGTATGATGTCTCAAATTTGATATTAAGAGATGGTTCTGAGAATATAACTGACTGAGGTATTGGCTAATTTGTTTGTTGATATATATTTTTTTCTTTTTCAGTAGATATCCATAAGTGGTACAGACTTTTATTGGTCATAATTAAAGGAAGAACATTCGTAGCACAAAATATCCCTCTGACCAACTTAACTTTAGACAAATAAGAAACTCCACTAAAAAAGCTGTACTGCTAGATAAAAAGAAACTACTACTGCCATTTATAACAAGCTAACCAACAAAATCCAGAAAAGTTCTGGGCAGGCATAACTCTCTCTTAAAGCCTGGCCGCAATGACACCCCTTGCCCCTTAGAAACTTCTCAAAACAACCCAAAACAAACTGCTGATGCCTTCAATACCTTCTTCACTGAAACTGTCCAGTCTCTAGCTAACCAACTAGCCCCTAATACCTCCTCTCAGCCCCCCTACTAACACTTCCATTCCCACCTTTCAACTGCAACCTGTACCCACTTCACTTATCTGTTCTCTTCTCCACAAACTTCAAACCTCCTCGCCTTCTGCTGACCTTCTACCAGCTCAGTTTCTAAAAATTGCAGCCAATCCATTAGTCTATCCCATTTCCATTCTGGTTAACAGAACCATTGTTGAAGGCTGCATTCCTTCACTTATCACATATCATTCCTCTGCATAAAAGAGGGACCTCTACAGAACTTTCAAACTACCGTCCCATAGCCTTACTCTCTCCCTTAGCTAAAATCATGAAGAAAGGCATCCAAAAACAACTTCTTAAACACCTATTAAATCATAACCTACTAGCTGACTGTCAACATGTCTTCAGGTCTTACCACAGAACCACCTCAGCCCTCCTTTCCTTTACTGACTGCATCAACAAAAACAGGAACAATAACATACTAACCTCTGCTCTCTTTATTGACCTATCCAAAGCTTTTGATATGGTCAACCACCAGATACTGTTAAACTTACTTAAAACTTTTGCTCTTGACTTTGGTGCAATAAAATGGTTCAAATCATATCTTCATAACAGACAACAGGCAGTGCACTGGGAAAACAGCTTATCCAACCTCCTACCTATTACCCTTGGAGTCTCCCAAGGTTCAATACTTGGCCCCCTTCTGTTCTCTATTTTCATCAATGATCTACATAACGGTTTGTCCTCTGCTACCTGCATACAATATGCTGATGATTCTACTTTGATTTGTTCTGCCTCATCCCCCTGTGAATTGCACTCTATCACCCAACAGACTTTCCAAAATGTTGAAAAATGGTTCTTAAAATGATGCCTAATCTTAAACCCCAAGAAAACAAAACTGTTACTTTTTCTCCCCCACCTGAAAATCATCTCCACTCAACTTCTCTGTCTTCTCTAGTAATGGCACCTACATATCTCCTGACCCCTCCATCAGGCTCCTCGGAGTAGAGATAGACAACAACCTATGCTTTGACTCTCACATTAACAGCACAATAAACTTAGTCAACAGAAAACTTCGCTCCTTGTTTAAAATTAAACCATTTCTTACACCACTAGCCAGAACTTCCATAGCACATACCCATTTGATTTATACCCTACTTTACGCCTCCCCCATCTATACATATCTGTCCAAAACTAACCTCTCCAAACTAACTGTTGCCTACAACAGTATTGCCAGATTTGCCTCTGGCTCCACCTTTAGAACTACCCACTGCCTAAACTTAAAACAATTGGGATGGCTAGAGCTGCAAAATCTCATCTTATTTCACCAGCTCTCTCTAGCCCATAAAATCCTCTACAAACCTACCAACACCCCTATACTCACTACCCTCATTAGCCCTTATTGTAATCTCAAAAGTCTGCGTTCTTCTAACAGACTTCTAATATCTACCTGTAAATCCAACAACTTAGCAGGCGATGCCTTGTTCTCTAACACAATTGGAAAAGCCTGGAACTCCCTTCCTTCCAATCTCACTGCTATCTCCTCTCTTCCCAGCTTCAAATCCCAACTCAAAACACAACTCCTAACTCACTGGTTCTACCCCTGCTCTAACCCTGACTAGCTAGAATTCTGCTCCTAGAACTCTCATGTATCTTGCTTACAAATCTTTTCAAAAACTTACTATTCAATTTCAAATTTGAATTTTACCCTTTGATGTTCTTATTTTGCTTATTGCAGATACTGTAAAAATACTATTATGATATTATTTTTTTTTCTCTGAACTATATTTGTAACTTTTTTTTTTTAATATTTAATGCTTTTAATGATTAATGTTTTTAATGCTCAATGTTTAATGTATTTCACTTGGAGCTTTACTCCTCGGGCCTCTGCTGAAAATGGACATATATCCATTTGGACCAGCCCGGTCAACAAATGTAAAATAAAAATAAAAAAATAAAATAAAATTATCTTTAGATTGTATTGAAAAGAATTCTACAGATGGACTAGGTGGATTGTATGGCTATTTTTGAGAGTTATATGCAATTGTTTGTATCCTTGTTCAGTTTACTAGTTTTAGAAAACTGTAACTGAAGGTTTTATCACAAAAATTTGGAAGGAGGCCATTGTTGTTCCAACATGTAAAAATCACACTGGTTATACAATTGACAAATATAGACCAATTAGACTGCTACATATGCTAGGGAAGTGTTTTGAAAGGACATTAGGTTTATCATTTCATGGATTCATATCTGGATGATCTAGTGCATCTAACACAGTTAATTTTTATGAATATATAATACATGTGTTGGATTAAAGCCTATCTACAGATGTGGATTACTTGGATCTGGCTAAACCCTTTGACTCAGTTCCACATTCTGTTTTTATTGATATATTGGGTAGAACAGACATGATGCTTTTGTAAAGAGATGCATTATAAATCAGTTGACAGGCCAAAAAAGTTATGAACACATTTTGAAAATAGGTATACATTAAATGTGGTATTCCCAGTGGTCAATGTTTGAACTCCTTTTATTTGAGCTGCTTATGAGAGATTGCCCAACATCTAAACAAATTTGTATCAGTAAATTTGTGGGTGATTGAAAGGCTAAAGGCACGATAACAAATACATTTAATCTGCAGTGTTCAGAAAACTAGACTGGATAAGTTAACTACATGGGTATAACATAAATATATGACATTTAATAAATGTTTGACTCAGTTCCACATTCTGTTTTTACTGATATATTGGGTAGAACAGACATGATGCTTTTGTAAAGAGATGCATTATAAATCAGTTGGCAGGCCAAAAAAGTATAGCTAAGGTTATGAACACATTTTGAAAATAGGTATACATTAAACGTGGTATTCCCAGTGGTCAATGTTTGAACTCCTTTTATTTGAGCTACTTATGAGAGATTGCCCAACATGTAAACAAATTTGTATAACAAATACATTTAATCTGCAGTGTTCAGAAAACTAGACTGGATAAGTTAACTACATGGGTATAGCATAAATATATGACATTTAATAAATGATCAGTTGTTCATTTTGGTGCTGTTAATAGCAGATAGATAGGTCTATATGCCTCTTGATTAAACAAGTTAAGGATTTCGTCATAATTGTCAATTCATCTCTCTATTTTGATTCACATGTGAATTGTATTGTTAGAAATGGTCTGGACTAATAAAGAATACTTTAAGACCTTTATATTTAGGGACAGAGTTGTTATGGTAAAGTTATTTTCTGCCAGCATTTACCCTATGATAAAATATTGCGGTTCTTTTCATGTGATGGGGATTTCTCATCTGGCTAAGTGTGAGCATATTCAAAGAGCATTTAATAAACATATAGCCAGATAAGAATCCTTATTATATTAAGCAAATTGAAAATAAATCACTTTATTCAGTAGTATATAGGCTATTAAGGACTGATTAAATTTTGTCGCATAAGTATGGTAAAGATGAAGTATTTTCTGCAATGTTGGGAGTTGGTTTTATTAACCATAGTTTAAACACTAGGAATAATAACTTACCTGCGTATTTACAAACTGTCAGTTCTAAATTGAAGTCTTTGTTTTATTTTTCCATTTTAGGGCTGGCAGATTATGAAACATATGACCTATAGATATTAGGTATACAAAATGTTTACTAATGTTTAAAACTTTATTAGATTTATGGTTTAAAAATTTGTTATATTCAACAAGGTCTAAATTAAAGCAAGCCCTTAATTGGCCTTTGTAGTTTCTGGCTAGAAATGCATTTCATTGTATTACTGAATCATTGAACTTATGAACATATGATTAACACTAAACACACTGAGCTATTATAAGTTCCCTGAATTTATGAAAGTTGTAGCTTTGTTTTTACAGTTTCTTCTGATTTCTTGTCTAGTATTGAGGGCTGTACATTGTCCCTATGCACTGGGGAGAGGGTATATGCTATTAAAATCCCTTTCTGAATAGAAGAAGCCAAAAGAGGGTAAGTGCGCCCACCAGACACCAGTTACTTGTATGACTGTGTCATGACAAAGTCTCCAGCAATCATACCCTGTGCA
Organism: Protopterus annectens; assembly: GCF_019279795.1. Lineage (NCBI taxonomy): Eukaryota > Metazoa > Chordata > Ceratodontiformes > Protopteridae > Protopterus > Protopterus annectens. The sequence goes on from NC_056729.1 coordinate 165,664,836, forward strand.
CCTAGTCACTTACTGTCGTATAGCAGAAGGAAAAGAATGCATATAGAAACAGTCTAGCATCATAGTTACATGTTTATCATGCTAATTTTGAACACTTTTTACTAGATTTCTGTGTGGAAAGGTTTGTATTTTACTCTCCAGTTGTCAAATGGTACACTGAGGTATGATTGCTGCTCAGAATAAACCAATCAATAAAGAAATGGTTTACATTAGGAGAGTGGGAACTGTATTGTTCTCTTTTACTACTGTTGAGTAATTAGATCTCTAGGAGGCTAATGGTTCAGTCATTATCCAAAACATGATGTGTACTAGAAATTAACCAAGTAAATGCAAGTAGTCAGATGTAATATGAATTATATGTGTTAATCATGTTCTTCATTTAATACAGTAGCAGACATAGATAAAAGAACATATAGAATTTCTATAACTGACTTTTTTTGATGCCATGGGATTTGCAACCACTGAAATGCAGTGCATGACTTGTCTATCAATTTTCAAAAATATTTTCATACCTAGCAACTCTCCCCATGGTACACACAAACACAGACACACACATGCACCCACATGTGTATGCGAATGCATGCATACAAACACACAATCACACACACACACACACACACACACACACACACACACACACACACACACACACACACGTGCACGCTCATTGCTCAGTAGTGGCTCGTGATATAGGACTGAAGGAGCAGCCACCCCAGCTGTGACCACACAATGGTACATTTCTAGATTTCCTACATAACATAATCTGGACTATTGCCTTCCCAGTCCAGATTCAGGAAGAAGGCAGCAGACTGCTAATTTCCCAGAAGTCCATGTGGTAGGACCACATAGACTGGAAGGGGATCAGACTGCAAGGTCTGCAGTCTTAAATGTTGGAACGAGCAAGAGGAACCAGAAATCAGACCATTCTGGCAGGTTGATGCCTTGACTTGAAGTTAGCTGTGTGATTATTGCTACCTTGAAGGATTATTGCTGCCGTGAAACTAAAGCTACAGAGTTAGCTGTCTGGGATGCTGCTGCTACCATGAATGGAGTTTGCTGTGTCTTGGATGAAAGTGAACAAAATTACAGGTAGCTGCTGTGTCATTATTGCTGCTGGGTTAACTGCTAGTCTGCTATGGAGTAAACAGAGTTTTGTAACTGCTGTGTTATCTGATTATTACTGTCGTGAATGGAGTTTTGTAACTGCCTTGCCTTGCATGTCTTTATTGCTGCTGGGTTAACTGATAGTCTGCTACAGAGTTTTGTAACTGCTGTGTTGTCTGATTATAGTTTTGTAACTGTCTTGCTGCTGGGTTAACTTTTAGTCTGCTATGGAGTTTTGTAACTGCTGTGTTGTCTGATTATTACTGCTGTAAACGGAGTTTTGTAACTGCCTTGCCGTGTGTGTCATTATTGGGTTAACTGCTACAGAGTTAGCTGCCTGGGATGCTACTGCTGCGAATGGAGTGTGCTGTGTCTTGGAGATAGTTAAGTGGAAGTGAACAAAGGTACAGGTAGCTGCTGTTTTAACACAGCTGATTATTACTGCCATAAAGTAAGTGTGCGTGTGTAATGCCCCAGTTGCTTTATACTGGTGGCTAGAGAGAACCTGTGTGTGGTTAGAGATCAGGCTTGAACCCTGTACCTTGCATGCAGTTAACAACAGCCTGAATTCTCTGTCCACCACCATCAGAGAACTTTTTGCAGATTTTTTTGTCTCATATTTTGTTCTCTTCTGTTCCTCATAACATCTGCGGTTTCTGAATGCTTAAATTCTTCGATATTTTATGGTGCAGTGGTAGTATTGTTGCCTCACAGCTACAGCTTTTCTTGTTTGATTCTTTGCTGGGGTGTCTTCTGTATAGAGTCTGCATGTTCTCCATGTGTTTCTGTGGATTTGCTGTTGTGTCCTCCCATGTTACAAAGACATGTGTCTGCATTATTTGTCCCTGGGCCTCTGCTAATATTGTTTTTTGTTCCAAGTGAGACTTTCTTGGTTAACAAATGTTAAATAAATAAAATTGACATGCATTTGAATTTCAGACTTCATATTCTTCAGAAAGTACATAGTAACACACAATATTTTATTCTAGCAATTTTCTAAGCTTATAAGATGAATATTTGAAATCTGTCCCTATGTTTGGGACTGTATTCTCTCATTATCGGTTTCTTCCAGGTTTTTTGTGCTAAGGTTGAGAGCTATGGCTAGAACTGAATTCACTGAATATGTTTGAGGGCTATATTCCCCCATTACTGGGTTTGTCCAGGTGTTTTGTGCTAAGAGGCTGACAGCTATGGTGAGAAGTGAATTCAGTAAATGGTAGCAATTTAAGTTTCAGTCTTCCTCTCTTTCACAATGCAGCTGATTTGGCATATTTGTATGTTACTCTGAGTGTTTTGCACAGGGACCTGGGTTTAAGACTGGGCAGTAAAATATATGGTGATAAATCAGCATATTTTTTTTATTCTAGCAACTTTCCAAGATTATAAAAGCAATGTTTAATGTGTCCCTGGTTTTTGGGCTTTTGTCCCCCCCCAATAAATTTTGGCTTTTTCCAGATTTCTTGTGCTGCGAAGTTGAGAGATACAGTTGAGTATTGAGTAGATTTAACAAGTAGCTGAGAGCTGCAGGGGAAGAGAAGTTTAGTGCTGCTTATGCTGCGTTGGCTTGCATTGGTAATAGCACAACAGGTAGTGTGCTTTCTCTTAATGCAGAAGACTGTGGGTTCTACTCCCAAAGGGGGTGGATGCTGCCGTACTGAGAATGTCCTCTTTGGTGAAGATACCTAGTAACTATGAACCTGTTATCAGTTTGCCATCCATTTCTTATTGCAATATTACTAGCTTATTTTTTAATGTAATATAGGCAATGAATTCCTCAGGGGAACAAACACTTTATTTGTAGATGAAACAATGAAATATAAAGTTGTTTGCTAGCAGCAGCCTCTTCATTAGTTACAGATCTCTAATGTGGAATTATTTAGATGACTTACTTCTGCAGAGATTGTGCATATTTACTGATACTGGTGGATATTTTATGATGGAAATGTTCTCAATTAGGCAGTTTTGTCATTATTGGTGCAAACATTTTGTTTCATTGTTTTCTGGAAAAATGTTCAAAACAAATTTAAAATGCTCTCTAACAACTGTACTGTATTATACAAGGAATATAATTTAATACAATCGGGAAGGTGTATCACACAACATGTGTATTTTGTGTGCAAGGGGCCTATCATTTGAAAACAGCCCAAATTTAATCTTTATACTACCCAAATGTATTTTCTTTGAATGTGAATTTCAATGCTGTTTCAATGAATGTGAATTTCAAGGGCAGAGTTTTAATGCTAAGTCTATTTTCATTGTGAGACTGCATTGCTTTGTTCAGAAGATGTCTTAGTGTTTGTGCTGTAAAATGCAAAATAAAACTTTCAAATGAAATCCAAATCATTGTAGAAGAAAAGCACTATGCACGTTGCAGTGTTTATGGTAAATGGGGTGAAATAGCCAAGTAATGGGACATTGGAGTGGCTCCATTCGACCATGATTTTGTGAGGGGAAAGGATGGCAAACTCAGACAGCCTTGGCTCGGCTGAACTATACCTCTCAACTGTCCAGATTTTCACAGAATGAATAGCTTTTTGCTTCTTATTTTTAGTTTGTCTAGCAAATCATTTAGGAATTAAGTCACTAAATAACGACAGACATTGAGTTTCAGACTTCTTAACCTTCAGAAAAATGCATGCTAAAACAAGACCTGTTGTTCTATCAACTAAGTTTATACAAGAGCAATTTTTAGTACTGTTTGTATGTTCCCTCAATATATTTGGCCTTGTCCAGATTTCCTGTGTTAACAGGTTGAAAGGTATGTGCAAATTGCTTTATAGAATTGGGCAAATCCAGACCTCTCAACTGTCCCTGATTTTGGCTCAAAATGTTGCTCTCCCTCTAATAATTCTCTGCAAAATGGCAATTTTGGAAGAAAACATGGAGGGTTTACAAATAATAAATAACTGTAATAATCAGAGTTATAGATTACTTTTATTTCAGCAATGCATGCAGATTTATTTATTTTGTCAGCTGCTCAAGCTAACTGTACTAATATTAAAAAGTGTCCCTTTGACAGGTTCCCAGCTGTATTGTGTGGCTATTTTATATTTTTGCATCACATTTTTGGTCCATTTTTCATAAAATTGTGGTTTTCTGGCAAATTAGTGGCAAATCATTAAGGACTGAAGTAATAAAATAATGACTTGAATCCAAATAAAAATGCTGAGGTAAGGCTCCAGAATCCAAACAAATAAATTTACCAGTCTTCAGAGGTAATAAAAAGCAGTTCCGTCTTTAATGTAACACAAGCGCTTTCACACAATGCTTCAACAGGTGTATGAATAACATAATCAACCACACCTCTGTAAATATCTTATTCTTACCACATGGCTTTAAGAATCTAATCAATTTAAAGTTATATACTATTATAAAATATAAATCAGATAATAAATGTGTGGAAGTGTGTTAACATCAACTAGTATAGCAGAAAGTACAATTTATAAAAAAATCTTAAAAATCATATTTAATGAAACATTTAAAAACATCCTAAAAATATATGTCATAATGATATATATATGTATATACATAGTGATGCAATATAAAATCTGTAGCAACTATATTAGAATAAGGCCCTGCATTCATATTACCTGCATAATCCTCTTCTTCTTAAAATAGGCTTAATGGGCATGCTATCATTAAGTCCATGGCCATAATTAGACCTCAACATAACTATCCATTTGGCCTCTACCTCTTCTGTTCTATCCCTAACATCACCACATCTCAAACTCTCAAAGGTTCTGGAAACTATCATAAATTTGAACCTGTGCTGCTCTCCCTCTTTGGAGACATGTTTGGAAAGGGCATTACATTCAGACCTCTTACCTATATGATATATATGCTCTCTAATTCATAAATAATTATTCTAAAATAATGACAACATTTGAGTTTCAGATTTCATACCCTTCAGAAAATTCATACTAATGCAAGACCTACTATTCTATTAGAAAGTTTTTAAGAGCAATCTTTAAATATTGTCCTTATTTTTGGGCCTTTGTCCTGCTTCTGTGTATGGCTTTGTCCAGATTTCTTGCTCTGAGGTTGAGAAGTATGACAAATGTGTCAGGGCCATCGCAGTCAGCCAGAGACATTTCATGTTGTGACATACTTGTTGTACCCCACTCCCCCATGTAGTGACTCTGGATGTGTCCAAGCAAGGCAAGGAGTAGTTATGCAGTTTACGTGTGCAGAGTATTCCCCCATCCAAGGTAGACACAAGCACTAGAGTAGCTTTTCATCTGTCTTGCTTGATTTTGCAGAATGTTCTGGTTTTCTGTCATATTTTTATACTGTTCATTATGCTTCTTAGTATTCAGAAAGTGCCCGTTGCTCTGTGCTTAACTAGCAATGCTTTCATGACCATCAGGTATGCTTGTCTGAGATTGTAAGATGCAAGTAAGCTTTAATAAGCATACTGTTAAAGAATTACCAACATTGAAAGCCTTTTTGTTGTTGCCATGCAGAGAATATTTACATAACTGGATAACGTATAAGCCTCGGGTATTGAAATGCATTTGACAGTATTTGTAATAAAGGACAGAATTACAGTACTTTAAGAAGCTTATTACCTTTGTTGAAGACTTGCAGTCATCTTTGTAGGCTTTACCTATAAACTAAACAGAATGCCAATCTATCACGTGTGGTCCATAAACTGTGCAGTAATCCCTTAAGCAATGTATCTTGAGCTTTATTCTTGTTTGCTGTTCATTTTTTACTTTAATCATGTTTTCCCAATGAAACAAGTAGATAGTTGTTGTCAGGCAGCAGGTCTTTTTTGGATAAGAAACATTTTTACAAGTGGGGGTATCACAGAGATTGCTACTTTCAGCAGGTTACTTGGTACTTTTTATAAAGCTGAATATAAATTATAATTAGAACTGCAGTGCAAGGAGAAGTGGTTTGAGTTGAGTGCTACTTGTTTTTCTTGTACTTGATTTTGATTGGCATTAAAGTAATGTATTTAAAAAGTAATTTGTTTTTTAATGCCTCACAGCCTTTTTGTTTCCATCTAGATATTAAGTAAGCTGTCATGCAGCCAATGCATTGAAATATTTTTTTCTTCTACACTTCACATTGTCTTGATTTGATTCTCATAGTGACGGTTTAGCACCCAGGACAGAGTAGTTAATTAAAGTGCCAGTTATTGTGGTTTTGAGCATAGCCCCTCCCCTTTCTAGTTGGCCACACCCATTTCCATTGGCTCCACCCATTCAGCTGTCTCCTGCAGCCCCCCTTCAATTTGAAGTCACCAGCCACCACTGGCATTGCTGTTTATTGGTTTTAACACTACATAAAAGTGCTACTCTAAGATGTACGTTCTGCTCTATGGCAATAATTGTGAGATGCATAAAGCAGCCATCAGAGGCTGTATTAAATATAGTACACTACTTGTCTTGTAAGACTTATTTCCCTTCTTCTGTCTTGTATGTCTTAGTATTCGAATGTGCAACACACACTAATATACACTGAGGAGTACAAACATTTCTTCTTGCCGAGATATGACAGTTTGTGTTACATTTTATGGTGACAGGAAAATAGAATAGCTATAGAATGTTTTTTCATAAAGAAACATTTTGCATTGTAGTACTGATTTGTAAAGGGAAAAAAAAACGAACAGATATTGTTAGTGAGAAAAATTGTGTCAACTTGGGGTTTTATTTTCAAGATACAATTCATGACTAAAGACTGTTTTTAAAAGATGCCAGTTATTTCTGTGGCCTGCATAACTATTTTTATGATGTCTAAAAAAACATAAACTGGATTATGCAAAAAGCAAACACATATGCTACATTACTATTTTATCTGATTTTATATGTCATTGTTGCAAGCAATATGTTATTCAGTTCAGAAATGATTACTGGAAGGATGGAATGTCACTAGAAATGAAGATAGCATTTGCCATAGTTCTTTGTGATTGTAAGAATTAAGTCTGCAGTTTAAGTCCTATTTCACACTGCTTGCTGAACAAAATGAAAAGATATGCATGCTTAGGTCTGCTACAGGTGACTGCATGCTAGGAGATTACAGTATATTTGTTTGCTGTCACTTGTTTAAAAAAGCATGTGCTCTAACTCTCATAAGCCTGATCTCTCATTTCGACATAACCCACCCAACACCAAATCCTATAAATTGCATAGCCCTCCCAGAATGTAAACCTTAAATCTGAAACTCTCACCTGATTCCCACCCTCCTCACTTCCTTACCCCAACACTCCACTCCCCCATCTAACCCTAAAGTCCCTGATCAGTCCTTACACCTAAAACTTCCTTTTCCCTCTCGAAACTTAAATCCCACAGTCACTCACTAAACTCAAAACTCTCTTCCTATTTCCTAATCCTAAATCTCCCTTACCACTCCTTAACCTTAAAATCCCCTCCCCTCCCTAATCCTAAACCCTAGTCCTGCTCTTTAATCCTAAAACCCTACTAATCCCTGTTCACAGCTGCTTGCCTGAAATCATATTCGAGTTCAACTCTAAACAACTCTTAGTCAGTTCCTTGGCTTCAAGATAGTTGTTTACTATGCTTTGGACTTGAGCAGTCATTGCGAACCCTTGCAGCTATTAATCTTGTTACAGAATTATTTAATCTTAAAAGTCATGAGCTACTGCAGAGATACAAATTTCAGTCATGTACTAGAAAGTTCAATGAATGTCAGAATATGTAAATAAATTGAAAAAATAACCTAGGCCTCTAGTTATAGATCATCGCTACATTAAATACTGAGAGAGAAAGTTAAACAATAAATAAATAAATGATGGTTATGAACATGAAAAAAGAAAGTTATTAGAAGGGAGCAAAAGAACACATTGAAAATGCTTTAACTGTTACTTTGGCAGTGAAAGCAGCACGTTGAAATGCACAGACTGCAAATGGAAGACACAGTGGTAACATCTAGTCAAACAAAATAATACAGGATGTAGTCCCAAGAGTATTAACTTTCATTAAGCTAAAGCTTTTAAAGACTATCTGGATAAACAACAACAATTTCCTAATTGTAAATATAAGACAAACAACTTTACGATTGTGGTAGAATTTGACACAGTGCAAATGCTTGTGTTTTTATACCTTATGATGTGCATTTTTAATAATGTATTTATCATGTCCAATGTAATGTGCTAGATTTAAAATATGGTACATTTATTGTGACTCATAGTTAAACTGCGAATTAAATTACTTTTTTTCATAAAGACCATTGGGTTATTTTAAAACTCAAGTCTATCATTTTTATGTTTAAGATAGTAAGAAATTATACTATGCAGAAACATGCAATATCTATGGCGGAGAGACATGTACATGTAGAGGGTTAGCTAAATTCTCTAAGTGGCTTGACAAATTGACAAAACCCTGGTTATGTTCATTAGGATGGACATAATACAAAAAGTCTTATAATCAAAAATGAAATATTTGCAAAATGCATGTGTTAACAGAGTTGAAGGAATGCTTATATAGAAATAGTACGATAGCGATAATCCACGAACAGCGGTTTTAAAGAAAGCTTTCAGGTCACCTTCATCAGCACATAAAATCATGTATAACAATATGTACAAAAATAAATAATATACATATACATATACATATACTATTTGTTGTACTTGTGACTTAAATGAATTGATGTTTTAAAAAAGTTTCAAAACTTTTAGAAGATTTGCAAATCTAATTTTGTCTTCTATGTGAATGTGCTGATGAGGGTGTAATATTGTGATCAAGTGTATTTTGCTATATAGAAATGGTCACATATTGTTTATTAGAATGGAAGTACAGAATGTTAAAAGATACATATTTTTATTAGAATGAAAGTACAGGTCAAAATAAATATATTTGCTATAATCAAGAGAAAGTATAGAATCCCCTGTAAAACATTTGTACTACATACAGTGTAATGTTTACGTCTGCAAAAAAGTTAAACCATTGTCAGTATAAGTAATGAAAGAAGGCAATAACTAAATTCTGAATAATAAATTAGACATAAATCGTGATGCTGAAGATCTAAACTGAGCTTTGGCGAAACCATCTTCAAAACCCAGTGATTTATGTATTGAACATATTTGCAGGTGAATACGGAAAAAAATATATATAAAATAGATTGTGTTACTGAAGTGAAACTCATTCATCAGAAGCTGTGAGAAATATTGCCCCTGGCTATAACACAAGGCAGTGGTCTCAGATTAAGTGGAAGAAAAGAAACTAGAAAACTAAAATCCATCTAAGCTGGGGGAAGTAAAACACATGCATTCTGAAAGTGAAACTTTAAAGAAGTGCTTCTGAATCCTAAAGTTATATTTAAAGAAGAAATCAGTATGTCAGTAACAATCACACTAGTATCCACATTCCTGCAGATTTCATATCCATGGAAGTTGTGGCTGATTCCAAATACAAGGTAGATTCTATTACTTCATGCTCAGAAATACAATGCAGCATGATCACTGAAGTTAACTATAGTTTCACACGATTATCCCAGAATGCCTTAGTCTTGATTAATGGCAGCTACAGAATTCTGTTGTTTTCAGTAAAGTCCTCTACCAAGTAGTTAAATCCCAGCTGACGGAAATCCTTATCAAACTTCCACTTATGCCATCCTTTGTAAATCATGATCTCCCTATCTGTTCCTAAAACATTTATATAACACAGTATTACAACCCTGTTACTAAAATCCATTCATTTATTTTTTCGCCAGTCTTTCATCCTTATCCATTGATATACCCAAGGCATATACGTTGCACTGACCCATCCGAACAACCTCTCCTTTGCCTACCATAACTACAAGGATGTTTACCCTAGCTTTTGACTATTACCGAAACCTTGCCACATTCACAGTGTCATGCTCATTCTCCTCTGTGGCCTCCTTATATAGGTTTTGACTGCCCACATCCCTCGCCGTTCCATCATTCCTACATGAGTTATACCTGAGTACCACCTTGTCCCACATACTCTTTATACTACATTATGTTGCCTATTCTACAATGCTGATCCTCCAACTGTAGATGTGGAGAGGTTATCTTTTAGAAATCTTTTGCCATGCTGTCTCATTAAATAGTGCCTAGCAGGTTGTCATGGAGAATAAAGTCCTGTAGTCCTACAGTCCTTGATTTCATTCCATCATTCTTCATTGACCTACAGTATGACTAAGTTACTTTAACAGGTAATGTTTCTATGTCAGTCCTAAGAAGAGACACTTGGATCTAATGCATTTACCTAGTTAACAAGTACACAAAATGATTAATATCTTAAGAGACTCTAGAAATGTTGTAATAAATAGAAGGTCAGAAAGTTAACTCAAACTCTAGTGATAGATATTAATCTAGAATTCACCAAATGACACCTTCAATATCTACATTTGCCTCTTTAGAACTGCAAAACCAAATTGCATACAACCTGCCTTCTGAAAGGTATCAATTTACAGTTTAAATGATGATGAATGCAGCTGCCCATGAAGCCCATGATGCGTGACTCCATCTGGATGTCCAGAATTTTATGAAAAGAGGTTTATAAAACTTTACACAACTAATTATTCAGATTTCACAATCTTCTTCATCAATCATTTAACAAAAGTGCTGTTGATAGTATGCATTTAAACTAAATCTTTACTGGTGCTTTATAAGTTCTTTACAAAGCTTTACATGAAATTTAACTAATAAAATTCAGTTTAAGACTTCAAACCTAATGAATGATACTACTGTAAGGATGATTGTATGCTGATTTTTGTAATGTTTATAATTATTTAACAACAATTCTACCTCAGTTATTGTTTCAGGATACAATAACTGGATGTTAAGAAGTAACCATTTAGCTGATTTGGGAGGCAAAGTGTTACAAGTTGTTTCTATTAGTAATACTGAAAAGTAACCAACAAAAAAAAAGTAAGTATCCCTGCAGATGGCATAAGGATCTACACATGGGCTGGCTCTAAATGTGGGATTATTTGTCTGAAAAAAGTACTCCCTGTGATCAGAAAAGTGAAGCAACATGTGGCAGCTACGTTTCTTCTCAGAGAAGTATTTGATAATGCACCTGTGTAATTAAAGCCCTAATGGGAAACGTTCCATTGATTAGGAGGTGAATGGCTGAAATCAAATAAAATGGAAGGAACTTATCTATAATTTTATCATAGAAAAATAAATTCAGAACACAGAAATAGAAAGTGCAGGGAATACTTAAATGTGCTGGCCAAACTTAAAGTTCTTCATATAATCCTACAGACTGCAGTTTTACAAGGATGTTCACACAATAACCAAAGGGACAGTCTCTCTCTTGCATCTCCGAAATAAATTTTGGAAATTGTACCAAAAACACAAGGCAACCAGTAACTTAGCCAACTACAGAAAACTTCACAATAAAGTTAAAAAACAAATTGCCTTAGACTGAAAATCCTACTACACAGTATTACAAAATAATCATAAATCAAACCCTAAAAAGTTCTGGAGCAGCATCTCTACCCTGCTCCATCCTGGTAAAAAAGACAATCCCTGTGCAGATCCTACGTCATGTGACCTCTCCTTGGCTGCACGATTGAACACCTTCTTTATAAACTCAATGGCTAAGCTCAGCAGTTCCTTCCCTAACAATACTTCAGGAAGTCCACACCCCCTCCTCAGTCCCAACCCACTCTAAATCTAAGCCTACTCACTACCTCCTGTTTTATTCAAACTTATTCCAGCTGTTACTATAAAAAACTTCTTCAGGAATTAAAACCTTCTTCAAATGCCCCAGATAATCTGCCCCCCAACTTCCTCAAGCTAGCTGCTGATGGCATAGCTCTTCCTATCTCCATCCTAATAAACGAATCTATTCAAGAATCTTACGTACCCCTTCTCTGGAAAAAAGCATTCATTATTCCCTTTCACAAGGGTGGCAACGATACTGAAATCTCTAACTTCCGTCCAGTAACCATCCTATCTCCCATTTCTAAAATTCTTGAAAAATGTATCCACCTACAACTCCTACCCTATCTACTAGACAATCAACTACTGACCCCAACACAACACGGCTTCAGACCTGGACACAGCAGAACTACAGCCCTCCTTTCCTTTCCTGAAACCATCACCCACGCATGTGACTCTGGCAACATTGTATCAACCTCCTCCTAGATCTATTCAAAACCTTCAATACAGTCTCACACACCCTTCTCCTGTCTAAGTTATCCTATCTGAATCTTTCCCCATCCTCCATCAACTGGCTTTCCAGCAACCTTAAACATCGACAGCAAGCCGTCAAATGTAAAAATTCCATGTCTTCCTTCCTTCATACTACTACAGGAGCCCCACAAGGCTCAATACCAGGCCCTTTACTGTTCAACATCTTTATCAACGACTTCCATCACTGTATCCCAAATGCTAAACTGGTCCAATACATTGATGATTCTACAATTATCTGTTCTTCAAAATCACTCCCTACACTCATGAAACTAACTCAATAAGCTTTCTCCTGCACTGAGTCTTGGATGCTCAATAATCACCTTGCTCTAAACCCTTCAATATCTAAGATCATGATATTTCTCCCTAAATACTGAAAAATCGACAAGAACTCTTTCTCTATAACTAGCCAAAATTCAACACCAGTTGAAATAGTTCCCCACTCTAAACTTCTAGGAGTCCTAATTGATGATCAATTAAAGTTTGACATCCACTTACAAACTAATATTAGAACACATAAAAAATTGGGTATGTTATATCACCACATCCGTTATCTCTCCCTCCCATCCAAACAGACCCTCTCTACTACCTGTCTTCTCCCCTCCCTTCTGTACGGTGCTCTTCTCCTTACCAACCTTCAATCCTCCCCAAAGTCCAGACTAGTTTGCTACCAGATCTAACTACTCCTCCCACCATTTCAAAGCTCTCCACTCCTTGAACTGGTTAAAACTCCCAAACTATCTTTCAGATATCCAACTCTCCACTGCCCATAAACTCATCTTCAGACCATCATATTGTCTATCACTCTCCTCTGCCCTCCATATACACCAGCCTAGCAGAGCACTCAGGTCCAGCAACCAGAACCTCCTAGAAGTACATAAGCCTATACACTCTCCAGGGACACTTCTGCTATCTTTCTCACTAGCATGACTATGGAATTCCCTTCCTCCACATATTCATACTACCCATAACCTCTCCTCCTTTAAGAACCTCCTTCATTCCCACCGCTCTTCAAGATGGGATTGTTCCTCTTCTCACCCAACCTGACACCCTCCACTGCACCCTACCCTGCTCTATCCTACTTGTTATCCAATCACTATTTCTCCACTATTTCTATCCACCTTTCTCTTTGTAATTAAAACCAACTAGCATCCTTCCCTGCTTAAGGCCTCATTCTTAATTATTTTTCTATTTCTGCTTATGAAAATATGCATCCCACTTCTTTCTATCTCCTACTATTGTAATTTTATATGTCCTAAGAATACATCATAACAATATTCTTTCAATACGTTTCTCCTCTTCCACTTTGTGGTTGTCTTGTTTTATTCCCATAAATGTATACATTTTAAACTTTTTTTCACTCTTTAATTTAAAATCTAAGTATAATTGCCTTACTATCAATTTTTATTGTAAAATATTGTATCATGGTATTCTGTTGATTTCTATTGTATCACTGCATTTAAGCATTCTGTTATTTTTATTGTAAAACTGCTTTTGGAGCTTTTCTCCCCAGGCCTCCATTGAAAATGGGCTAATTTTTTGGCCCAATGGACTTCCCAGTAGACAAACTGCAAATAAATAAATAAAATAAAATAAAGGCTGGGCAGAAATATAAAAAGAAACTGGGGCAAGGTTGGCATAAAATGACTAGTAAATGGAAGGTGTTATGTAAATAGTGAATCCATACATGATGGTGGGAGTAGGCAGAAATAGTAAACTGCCTTGCACAATTAACAAAGTCAGAAAACTGCATCTTTATGAAGAAAAAGGAGCAGAAATAGAAGTTACAGGGTGAGATTAGGACTGTTATTAGTATATTATTATGTTTTGGAATTCATAGAATGCTACTGTTTAGAAGGTTGTGGAATTAAAAAAGGAATAACTGTACTGAAGGAAACATAGGCCACAAAATAAGTAACTACCATTGGATACAGGGAGAAGGAGAATATTGGACTAAAAAGAATCAGATCGTATTCACAAAGCATGAAAATGACTGAATAAGGTGAATGAAGTACATATTAAGTTAGGAGAGGCTCTTTAAAACAGTTGCTATATTTATGTAAGGTTACATGCCTGCCCCTGTGTGAACATTTGATGATGGTCCATTTTTACTCAATGCATACAAAATGTTAGCAGTTTATTTGCTTGCAAACTCATACACACGTGCACTTGCAGTCCTTATATGTGCCACGTGTAGTGTATGCATGCAAATCAGTGCTATTATATTGACACATCTGAAGTCCCACTGATGCAAATAGATCTACGCAACATACCTGTGCAAGATATGCTCACAAGTCACCAACACACTGTGTTTTCTGATTTTACACATCAGTACATAATGGCTGTTTTATAACAACGTCCTCCCCAGAGCCATATACCAAATGATGTTCCAGTCATTATACACCCAAAGCTGTTTGGTTGGTCATGCATTTCTCTGTAGACAGAATTTACTGGAACAATATGCTATATGTTTACACAGTCATCTTATTACAATGCTGTTTCTCTTTTTCAAGAACAATGCCAATCCATGTTATTACAGTAGTCTGCTTAACCTGTACAATGTAGATGTAGGAATATAGGTGGTTGACGTCAAAGATTTAGATGTCTAGTGTGTGCAGAATTTATTCTGCACTCTGGGGTACTGAGAAATGCTTCTTTAAATTGAGGAACGAGTTACCGTGTATCAGCATAAAAGCTCTTTGCTATCACCTTTGATAAACTGTAGAAAATACCTATGCTAGCTCTTTGCTACAGTTTCTAATAAACACTAACTTTTACTGAAGCAGCCACAATTCATGATCATGGCTGCTTAGATGTTTGCTGATATTGCTTGTAGGGATAAAAAGGTATCTCAACAACAATGCCAGTCATGATCCTAACAGCTTGTGCATGTTATAGCCATCCCTTTCACTCTATTCTTGATATGGCTTTGCCTGTACATATAGCCATCCATCCATCCGTCCATCCATCCATCCATCCATCCATCCATCCATCCATCCATCCATCCGCAACTCCTTTTTCCCATTTTTTTCAGATGTAGTCGGGGTATCACTTCAACAGTGACAATCATCTAGAGCCAAGGTTTACACTCCTAAGTGGCTAGCCCTGATGCAGTAGTTCTTCCACATCACACACTCACACCTATGGCCAATTTAGAGTGTCCAATCCTCCTACTGCATGTCTTGGAATGTGGGAGGAAAAACAGAGCACCCAGAAGAAACCCACACGAATGCAGAGAGGACATGCAGACTCCACACAGAAGGCACCCCGGCCATGAATCAAACAGGGGAAACTTCTTACTGTGAGGTGGCAACGCTATCTGCAGCATCACTGTGCCACCCTTGCACATACACACACACGCACATTATATATATATATATATATATATATATATATATATATATATATATATATATATATATATATGTATACCCGCAGTAGTGGTGCTGCAGTAGTGTTGTCACCTCACAGCAAGACGTTGTCGCGTTCGATTCTCACTTAGAGCGTCTTCTGTGTGGAGGCATGCGTGAATGGGTGTGCCTTCATTGAAGGTTGTGTGTCAGGGCTGGTAACTCGGCACGGAAAAATCCACTACCAAACATTAGCGGACCGGAGTTCTGCTGTGGCTACCCCTAATCGGGATAAGCCGAAAGACACTTACTATATATATATATATATATATCTATATATATATATATATATATATATATATATATATATATATATATATTTATTTATTTTTTTATTATTATTTTTTTATAATCTATGCAGGTATTATGGAATACATGTATCATGTTTGCCAGCATGGCCCTAACATCATCCTATGTGATTTTATAACACTTGCATTAAAAAGTAACATAAATGTCATACATGTCATGTCAGAAATGCTGTGCTATGCATTATGCAGGCACATAGATGTCTATGGCACTTTTTTCAACATGTGTGGCTAACTGCTGCACATTTCTGAGGCAGTCTGTGCTATCTCATGGCACAGGGACTGTGCTTCCTCTATCAATCTTGATAGTGGATAGTAATACCTGCTCATGTCACTATCAAACATTATCCATGTGCTGTGATTGTAGCAGATCACCAGGGGAGTTGTATATCATACAGGAGGTATAGCATATTCGCCAAAATAATTCTCATTTCATTTCCAAAATGTTTCCATCTAAGGTATTACTACATTTTTAATCAGTTTTGCTTATCAGTCCATTCTCTATGTCATTCTTTAGCCTATATAGCAGCTCCTCAATAACATATCTCATTGTTCTAAATGCAGTTGCATAGTATTTTATACTGATGCTTTCAGTATGCCAGTTACTAGAGTTTAGAATTTTGTTGCATTCCTAATCTCATCCATTATTGCCCAGGCCCATTATATAGCAGCCTTTTATATCTGTTGTCATCAGGCTGACAGTGGTATTTGATATAGCACTGAACTTCTCTGCAGTATGCATACTATTTTTTACATTCCACATCCACATAGGCACTGCATGCCGGTCCTAAGTTGTCCTTTACTGGTTCACTCGTTCATATATTTTAATAGACTCTTGCTCCAGTACATCTGTCTCCTGCTGCAACATTTTGATCACCATGCAGTTGGGTTGCACAGTGATGTGCATAACAGCTCTAACAGCAGGCATGATGTGCATAATGCGTTTCTATAATATTCCTTTGCCATTCTGCTGCTGAAGAGCACATGTATTCTACACTACTAGTCTCATTGACCTATTACATTTGTGTTGTGTATTTATTTTCTTTGCAGAAGAATTGAAGAGATGCATGCCTTATGGATGTGATTTTATCTCTTTTTCTAATGACTGTTAACATTGGTTTTGAAACTACCACTGCACCATATTGCAAATGATATTTTGTACATAGTTTGCTTGTGTGTTTTGTTTGTTTTTGAATATTTGCATATTTCTTTCTTACAATAAAATGATTTTTATAGACTTTGCCATTTTTGAAGAAACATTGAATGGATGCATTTTACTTCTGTCAAATATTGAATATATATAAACTTTATGACATTTTGCATCTTTTCACATTTTAGGTCTCTTTCCTCAAATTCATTTGACTTGTGTCCAAATTCCAGTTCTTCATTCATACTAAAAATTGTATTGTCTGTTCAATGGAACACTAAATAGAAGAAGAAAAGCAATTAGTGTTGTACTAGTACATGCCAGCAAAATAACTATTGCATTTACAATAGAGGCATACACTGCATTCTTGAATAGATACTGATAAATTGCTCTATATCAGTTGCTCAGTCAAAGTTCATACTATAATGTCAACTGTTGTCATTCTATATTAAATGGTAAAATCCACTGGTCTGGATTCAACATCTAATTAAGATGTGTTTATCAGGTGAAATATGCCTTTTACTCTCCATTGTCAATCTGGAGCATGCTGCAGGCTGCTCTTCTTGACTGTTCCTGTCTGTGTTATAATGATACTTGTCATGCATAGAATTCATGTTCCTGTTATTTCTTTTATTATTCTGAGTGCATTTGCAGGGTAGCACTGTGGTGTAGAGGTTAGCACTGCTGCTTCACAGTTCTTGGTTTTCGAATATGGCTCCTGGTCAGAGTACCTTTTCTACAAAGTATACATGTCTGCAATCTGTTCAGGATGTGATTTAGTTGGGTGATGCAGCTTTCTGTTACACCTCAAAACATACTATTAGGTGGACTGTCAATCTTCTTAAATGTTCATAGGTATGCATTTGGTGAGTGAATGACTGAGAAAATTTGTGTGTGTGTGTGTGTGTGTGTGTGTGTGTGTGTGTGTGTGTGTGTGTGTGTGTGTGTGTGTGTGTGTGTGTGTGTGTGTGTGTGTGTGTGTGTGTGTGTGTGTGCTGTGAGAGACTGGTATCCATCAAGAACTGTTTCTTTGCCTTTCACAAACTGACAGGATAGGCTTCATCTCTCCTCATGACCATAAATAGGAAGAAGCAGATCCCATAGCAGAAATGAACAGATTTGCTACATTAAAAAAAAAAAAACAAGAGTAGAGTCTAGGCTTCAGTGAAAGACAGATATTTTTGCTGTACATCTCATGAATGTGCTTTGTTTTTATTATGACTTGACAACGTGTCAACATATAGGTTTCAGGATAATGACATTTCCATACATACTCAGCTAATGTGAGAAGAATTATTTTCTTCCAAGTCTAAACATTACTTAGGAAAAGGGCCTGTTCATAATCATTCATTTTTTATACTTTTCTTGTGGTACATTTAAAAAAAAAATATGGTGTACAGATCAATTGTAATTAACTTAATCTCTTCCAGAACATTTAACTGCAGCAGAATGTGTCTTTCTTGAGTCAGCTGCCTCTGTCTGATAAAATCATAAAGAATGATAAAGAAACGTAAACACTTTACAGTTCGCCACCGACCTTTAATTAGCATCTATTATGCTAATGTAGACCTCTCACCCAGCCTCTGTTCAATTAGTTATAAACTCTACTCTAATGTCTTTCCAAATCATTGAACAGTGGAACAAAACAAAACAAAAGTACACAGTAATGATACCCATCATTTCTTCCTGACTAAAACTGTGTAAGTCACCACAGTCCATGCAGCATTGCCTGTTTAGCATTATCTAACAGAATGTAGCTGATGGAAGCAGGATGATCTTCTGTACTAAGTTGTCTTACGAAAATTACATTTACAAACATGTAGCACTACAGTCTACTCAGTTATCTCATAAATGAGCAAATTCTCACTAACATTTGTAGTTCTGAATGAAGGATAGCACATTGTATTGCAAATGCAGCTAACATGTTCTATGCGGCAGTGTTTAAGCAGAATGATTCGGAGTACTATTATTCATATTGTTAATAAAGTTCACCTATATTTTACAGACATGTGGAATTTATTCCTACAGTACTATTCACAGTCCAGGTGTGTGTTTCTGCATAGTGTTAACCTGCAACCAGTGGTATTTCGTCATTATGCAAATAAGGTCAGCAGAGGTCATTCACACTGACTACAGAAATGGAGATGTTTTGATAAACAAACCTTACTAGAGCAGAAGCATAAAGTACTAAAGGATTAAGCATTAAGAGAAAACCTATTACATGCATAAGGTGCCTCAGACATTGTCATATTACTATGATTTGTACAGATAGACATAAAGTGGTCTCATTTGCGTACAAAATGCATCAAGGACCATAAATTTACATTTAACAGTATCATATTATCCAGAGATTATTGGACTTGTGCTACCATTGTAGAGGTACTTTTTGTTGGTTTTACTGGGAACTATTTACCCCCTGAGATAAGATTACTGAATTCACTTCAAGAAATATTTTATTAATATGGTGGGGATATTGCTGCAATACGGTTAGATGTCATTTATAAATAGGTAATTAATACAGTAGCAATGGAAATGATTTTGGTGTCTTCTGGTGATTGCGTATATGTGGTAGATGTACTGAAGTGTCAAGAATGTTTTGTGTCTGTACAAAGAGATTCCTGAGTGTCATTGACAATATTTTGTACACAATAATGTGGTAGGGGCTATTGAAAAGACAGAAGAGTTAGCAAACTGCTTTGTTTACTACATTAATGTATTCATGTTAGTGCAGACATCAAATCAGCACAACTTTACTTGGCTGGACACTGCATATCTAATATCATTATGGGGGTTGTGTCATATAACTTTATTTTTGTTTTGTTTTAAGGATGGCAGGTGTTGTTTAACTGATAATTGTGTTTTTGTGTTTTGTGTCTGACTGCGGAATTGGGACAGAGAAAGGGTAACTTCAACTGATTTTTACTAAGTCATCAAGGATCTACTCAGATTGCAAAGCAGATATAATATGTGTGATACATTTTTAAAAATAAATGTGAGGACGGTGCAAACATTTGATTCTGAATCACAAATAGGCTTCATTATCATGAATCTCTTACCCTAATTTCTCATTTATATCTTATTATTGTTAATTTGCTTGTACCAGTTCATGACCATTGCACATTACCATAAAGGGCCTTTATGAACTGTCTCCTAGCTATACTTGTTTGCAGAAAGTCCAGATACCCCTAATGCATTTGTGCTATGACCATGAATGCTGTCCTTAGTTTTTCATTGTTTTTCTTCACATTGATTCATGTTTGCTTGCTGAATCATTTGCAATGATTTAAATATGTTTTAAAATCTCTGTTATAAGAATTTTATATTTTTGGTGATTGCTGACTTAAGTGAAAAATTATCAAGTCATTTTTAATATATCAGAGAATGCAGAGAGATGCACCTTTTTTCTAATAGAAAAAACACATTTATCCTAAAAAAACACTTTTCAGAAAAGAAGAAAATAAAATCTAATATGGTGTACTTTATACTGTATTTCATGAACTTAAGCACATATACTTTAAAATGTGTTACTGTCAACAGAGGTAACTATCTAGGTATATTCGGTACAAGTGCGTGTTACAGTAGCATGTAACACTATACTGAGTACTGGCAGTTAGTTGTCTGTTGTCATGTTGTCTGTATAGAATAAAAGAATTGTTTGATTATCCCATCTGCTTTGTGGACATTACTTGAAGAAGTGTTACCTTACATGTGCTATCAGTACCACCACCTTCTGTTTTGTAGTTTTGTTTGTATAGGGTGCTATCAACATCACTGCTTGTTAAGGTAATGACCACCCTGCAGTGCATAGCCCCATGTGGCAAAAGCCACATCCCACCCCATCATTGTGCACACACACTAACCCCACCAACAGTAAAACACATACTTTCCATTTGCAAGATTTAAACCCATACCTAACTGTGCAATGACAGTAGAAACAGACACATTAGCAGAGTGTGCTATTTGCAGTAGTTGGAGAAATCTTTACTAATGCTGTACTTAGAGGGTGCTGACATCATCTGTGTGTAGGAGGAGGGATGTGCACCCTGTAGTGTGTTCTCCCAGTTGGCAAAAGGCAGTTAACCCTCCCAGCATAGTGCACACACATAAACCACACTTATACTAACAATCATACATTCCCTTTGCAGGATTCAAACCCCTACCTAACTATGTTATGACACTGAAGAAAGACGCATTAGCAGAGCGCGCTATGCAAATTACTTGAGGACTTTACTACAGGTGATATAGTTATACAGTCCTGACATCATCACTGTTTCAAAAGGGGGATCTGCATCCTGTACCATACTGTCACGGTTGCTAATAGGGACATTTCCCACACACACACATCGATGTGTTGGAGGTTTGCATATGTGGGGGATCCAGAACTCCAGTGTGATTAGTATATGGTTTGATTGCAACAATGAGGGATATACTCCCAGTGGTGAGCAGTTTGTACTCATGTTTGTAAAGATCAGCTCTACTATATCTGCCCCTCTTGTGGAAAGGTTGGTTACCTGTTCCATAGCCAAAGAATGTCCGATCAATGGGAACCTTAGAGCTTGGGTATTGTGGCTTGTGTAATGTCTACAGTCTATGTTTGGGTAGCTGGCATCACCCAGTATGATGGTGTTTGCAGAGTAATCTAAACTCTCCTGTGTCAGCATGAAGGCTGTGTGGGAGACCTGAGTTTGAGAGGGTGCTGTAAGAGCTCCTCTGTGTCTCTTTCCATGTGGTCCAGGGAGGTACGTGCCAACAGGTAGCTGACTGTGACCTCCCTTGCTCTGTCTGGAGGGCTGCACGCCTGTCAACAGCTCATGTCAAGCAAGTGCACACCCCTCATAAATGATGTGGAAACCTTCAAAGGCCCAAGGCCTGTTGAAAATATGGACCAGACTGCAGATACCTGTATAGAGTCATTCTGTGGACACATTCAGGAATGCATGGATCATGAAGCCACATATGAAAGCATGACCCAATTCTCCAAAGGCAGATGTCCTGGAAGCCGGACACCAGCCATAAACACACTATACAATAGAAGGATGGCGCCACTACATGATACAACAACCTCCCAAAATGTGAAGGCACCACTGATGAGTATTGGATGACAACTACAGGCACCCATATGATTGTCTAAGGCCATCTTTGAGAGAGGATTCCACAAGCCACTGAGGATAATCACAAGGCTGCCTGTAGTTATGTTAGTAACCTGAGTGGTACTACCCAGATATGCTCAGAGGTAATACAATATGTCACACAAAATATAAAACACACAGACATTGCCATCATCCTAGTGGACAGGTTCAATGCTGCCTTCTCTCCCCACCACACCAAAAGGGAACATATGTCTCGCAGCACAGTGCTTCTCCCCCCTGACATCACAGATGCTCAGGTAAGAGATGCCCTTCCCAAAGCAATAAACACTGCATCAATGGGACCAGACAGTGTCCCAGGCTGTGTCCTACATGAACCACAAGAAGAGCTACACCCAGACATAACACCACTGTTCAATCCCAGCCTTAATACACGATATGTGGCCAGAGAGTGGCATACAGCAACAGTGGTCCTCAACATGCAGGTGGTGCTGTCATGGATCCTGGACACTACTCGCCCATATGTCTGACTAGCTTTGTCTGCAAAGCTATGGCAAGGATCATCATGAACCTCACATATCTAGATATTGTGGACCTACAGACATGTCACCATACACAGTTTGGCTTTGTCAATGGCAAATCCTGCCTATCAAACCTGTTTGCTTTGTTTGAAACAGTCACCAAGGCCACTGTCAAGGG
Source organism: Protopterus annectens (assembly GCF_019279795.1). Taxonomy (NCBI): domain Eukaryota; kingdom Metazoa; phylum Chordata; order Ceratodontiformes; family Protopteridae; genus Protopterus; species Protopterus annectens. The sequence continues at coordinate 165,687,719 of NC_056729.1, forward strand.
GTAGGAGGTCCACACAGCCTACCTGGACCTTGCATAAGACTTGGATACAATACCCCACTTGTGCATTCTAGGGAAGCTCACCAGTGTACATACAACCCCTATGTCACTATGGGTATTGCACAGTGGCTCAAGGGCAGAACACACATGGTAGAATTGCTGGAGCCATGTCAGCCTCCAACCTGGTACAAGTGGTGTCCCACAAGGCACAGCCCTAGGAGCTGTCATGTTCATTATATATTTGTCATAGGTACAGGCCATCATGGAAGTACTGTGGCTCAGCAAGTCGCAGGTGACTGCAGACCCAACACCATAATCAACTCAACAGCTAACACACGCATCCTCCAAATGGGACTCTTGCAAACACACGACTTGTGCCACAGCCATGGCCTCAACGTGAATGACAGAAAGAGTATAGTCATCCCCTTTGTCAAACACTAAGTGACCACAATGTACCACATATGTGTTAATCCAGTAAGTGCAGACCAAGGAATTATGGACCTTGGGGTACGAGGTTGATAGCATTCTACCATTTGACAACAACATGGACAAAGTGGTTAGGTAAGCATGTTATATGGGCCACATCATCATGGGATCCACATGTAGGCCAGGGGAGGACATTGTGCCCCTTTACTCATCCCTCATCATGCCCATAATTGACTATGATGAACCTGTCGGCATGCACCTTACCAGACACCTGCAGCAACTGGGGGCTACCACATATGTACCTCGACAAGGATCAAAGTGCTCAAACAGATGCCACATACTGACTGGTTAAAGTAGCAGCAGCTCTACTCAGTGACATACTGCCTCTTCATAGGCAATCTGTGCCTGACATAGAAGGCCAGGTCATACCCTCACATAATGGCCATGCTGCATCTCAGAATATCCAGATCCCACCAGGATACATGCTGGAAATACTTGAACCTCAGGAGTGATATACATAGGACGTGGTGGAGGGGCACATTCACAACTCAGAGGCTCCCTTCATTCCTGATTATTATCCCAATAGAGGTTAGGCAGACTGACTCAGTGACTATCTTCAAGAGCGATATTAATGACTGGATGTGACATTGTAGGGTTACCCTGGGTATCACTTATGTGTCACTGTGAGAAAGAGGTACAGTATACTAACCTTGGAAAAGGGCATAGCAAGACAGATTCACAATGCATGTTGAAAGGCACGCACATTCTGGCTAGGTGGATACATGCCCTGGGCAGATATCCCTGTACGAACCTATGGACCTATGTCTCTTTTTCACCATTGGCCCTATGTGCTGTCAATCACCAATGTAATCTCAATACTCCGGTAGCATGTGCAAAGGTCAGTTGTCAGTCACCTCTATGGTACAGTTGTGGAATATGTGTGTCATGTAGTAATGTCACAGCTGCCATATGTACACAGTCTACCCTATCCCCTACCCATTGATGTACTTCACATGTATGAGATGGAAACACATGGCCAAACTGTAACAACAACATACAAGTCAGTCAGATGCATGGACACATGACTCAGTCATTGTCCATGCCACCACAGCTGATGTGGGATGTCGCTCACTGGGATACGTGATAGGGAACATGGAAGGGATCACTGAGCAAGTGACACAGGCTGGTAGACCCCTGACCTTGGTTGGCATCAGACCCTCACCAGGGATTCCAACAAATTAATGAATGCTAATGAATAAGTGTAGCTACAACACCCTAGCTGAATGGTTCTTAGCATGCAGTCACTGCATTGCTATGGAATACTGTCTTACCACTCCCACAACAGGTGAGAACATGCAGCTCCTGTACATTAACAACATGTAGACTTTATGCCCCAGACCAGGTGTGCATCCCTCACTACTAGGCTGATACCATCTACATCTCACACTGTATATACACATCCCACATGCAGCATCTGCACAGAAGACCACGGTCATAATGTTACCCTGTGCAAATACCATGTATTCACATGTGGCAGGCATCACACATGGTAACTATTGAAAGTCACAGGTACATATGTGTAGTTGGCACACACATACAGCATGTGTTCATTGCCATAACCAGTGTAATCAATGTCATGCATTAGAGGGACAACCCACACATGGGCATTCTGTGTGTGCACAACACACATGGCATGTCTGTAATCAAAAGCCATACATAATTGTGATATCGTTTAGAAAGGGGTATGTGCATCCTGTAGTGTGTTTTCACAGTTGCCAAAAGGGATATATCAATCATACACACTTACCCCCCTCCACACACACTTGCCACCTGCTGGATTCAAACCCCTACCTAACTATGTTAAGACACTACAGACGGACGCATTAGCACAGCGCGCTATTCGCATTACTGGTGGATTTCCTTTCCCCTGATATACTTATAGGGTGCTGACATCATCAGAGTCTAGAAAGTGGAGTGATCATCCTGTGGTGTGTTTTCCCAGTTGCCAAAAGGGATGCTTCTTTCATACACACTTACCCCCCTTCGCACACACACCTGCTGGATTCAACCCCCTACCTAACTATGTTATGACACTAGAAACGGACGCATTAGCACGGCGCGCTATTCGGATTACTGAGAGAATCTTTTTCTCCAATATACTTATAGGGTGCTGACATCATCAGAGTCTAGAAAGTGGAATGATCATCCTGTGGTGTGTTTTCCCAGTTGCCAAAAGGGATGTTTCTTTCATACACACTTACACCCTGCTGGTTTCAAACCCCTACCTAACTATGTTATGACACTACAGACGGACACATTAGCACGGCGCGCTATTCGGATTACTGAGAGAATCCTTTTCTCCAATATACTTATAGGGTGCGTACATGATCAGTGTCTAGAAAAGGGGATGAGCATCCTCTGGTATGTTTTCACATTTGCTAGGGGTAACATTTGGACCAAGTGTGTGAGCATGCCCAGTTCAGCCTTCCCGTGGCATGTTGTGTGAAAGATGTCTCATTTATCTAAGTGTGTGAGCATGCCCAGTGTGGGCTTTACATATGCTGAACTCTGCAGCCCATCACATTTGTGGATGAGTGTGACCTTCAACAAATACCTGCAGTTTATGGTTGTGTGTTCTGTGCCATGTTGTGTAGTTACTGTCCGAATGCTTTTTGTGTGAACAAAACAGGGAGTATACTGTGCCTGCAGGTTTTGCATGGGATACTTTGCACACAATTGTCAACATCCATTCATACTGACCTAACACTGTAGCACTGTCTAGTGTAGTGTTTCAGTACTTTCACTGTGGTGGTCACTATCCTGGGCTTTAGTCCTATCACTGCTTTACATTTCCATAGTGTGCACAACAGCCTGGTTAGGGTCCAGTTGTGCACATCTGCACAAAGGCAGTGCCTCTACAGACCCTGTTAATTGCTGCCCCATAAGCTTAACAAGTGTAGTCTGCAAATCTATGGAGAGGATCATAATTGAGCTCATAAACAAAGATATAGGGGACATGCAGACATTGTACCCATCCCATTTTGGCTTGGTCAGGGGCAGATCATGCCTTTGTACTGGGTTGACATCTTCAAATTGGTCACTTAGGCCATTGTTGGGGAAAGGCAGTCCATACAGCCTACCTTGGCCTTGCAAACACTTTCAACACAATACCCCACTCAGGTATTATGGAAAACCCTAACAACTGAAATGTAAACCCATATGTCACAAGATGGGTTGCAAACTGGCTTAAGGACGGGACCCACAGGGTTAGAGTTGCTGGCACTATGTTAGACTCCAGGCTGGTCACAGGTGGTGTCACACAGGGCTCAGTCCTTGGCCCCATTGTTTGTCATGTACTTCCCAGAAGTACAGGCCAACATGGGAGGACTTTGGATGACAATGTTAGCAGATGACTGCACACTGGGCACCATAGTGGACAGTGCATCACACACAGATATCCTTCAGAAGGGACTCACAGTAACTGATAGCTGGTGCCAGGGCCATGGCCTGAAGTCAGAGTGCACAACATGTGTAGACATACCCTTCAGGAAAAGCAAGGTGACCCCAAGCTACCATATAGGTGGCAATCCTCTAAGCACAGAGGAGGTTATCATGGACCTGGGGACCCAGGTTAACAGTCGCCATTCTTCTGAGACTCACATTGCTAAAGTGGCTAGGAAGACCTTCTACATTGCCCACCTGATCAGGCTGGGATTCACATCCAGATCTAGTGGGTCATTGTTCCCCTGTACTCTTCACTTATCAGACCGGTGATCGAGTCGAATGCCCTATTCTGGCTGTATCTCACCCAACATCTGCAGCAATTGGAGACACCCTGACTGTCCCCCACCTAAAGGATCAAGGAACCCCAACAGCTGTCATATGCTGCCAGATTGAAGACACTCACACTCTATTCACTCACATACCGTCTGCTTAGAGGTGACATGTGCCTGACATGCGAGGCCATGTCCAAACAGAGATTAATGGGCATGCTCTACCTCAGACTCAGAAGATCCACCTGAACCACTAGTGCAGGTGACGTACACCTTAGCAGGGATGTATGTTGGACATGTTGGAGGGATGGAGTTATCACTCGGAGACTCCCTATGCTGTGGAATACAATCCTGGTCCATTTGAGGCAGAGCACCTTGCTGGCTGTGTTCAAGAGGTATCTTGACCTAATGCTAGTCGGAGAATGTGTTTGTCCATCAACACATTGTAAGCGTAGTTCGACATGTCATATGTCTTGTTTAGTATACTGTGCCTCTGTCTACCTGTGACATAACATTGATACCCAGGGTAAACCTCCCATCTCCCATCCACTCATTAGGATTCCTGTTGAGGGGACTCAACCAGTGTCTCTATGGACAACCTGTACTGGTAGTTTACTCATGTGTGGGGTGGCTTCTGTGTTTTGGATAATGCAGTACAGCCTGTCCTATATATGTCAGTGCTGGGGTTCAGGTCCCTCATGTGCATAGCTCCCTGCCATTCAGATTGTACAAGGTGCAGCATGTGCATTGATTCCAGCTTGGACATGGCTTTCTACATCAGGCACAGCTTGCATCTGGGTGGACAGCATGGCAGTGTGTGGAGCTGCACTCTGTTTAATCAGACTACACATTACATGTGTTCCAGCTCTGTCATACTCCTGGTGAGGTACTGTTGTGGACTTTACAGGTGCTGGATGTGTGTGCATGAGGTACACCCACAGGGGCTGTTGTGGTCATTTCTAATGCTGATGAAAGATAACTGCAGAACCAGAATGACCTCCCTTAGCTAGATGTCAGACAGCATGGACCATACAATCACAACTGAAAACAGGACCCTCTCCACAAAGGGAAAGTGTCCTGTCTGGTGGACCCCAGCCATAAACAAACTGTATGACAGATGAGGGTTACTAATGCAAGACAGAGCTACATCTCCAAAAGGGAAGACAGCTGTGATCAGCACTAGTAGAAAGCTACATTATCTCATAAAGACATGCAAGGTCAACTTGGGGACATAAATCACCAAAGACAATGAAGGTAACCACACTGCTTTCTTCAGTTATGTCAGACACCTGGTTGTGAACCCTCAGATATGCTCAGAGTTGGTACACAACAACATATATTCCAGTGACCTGACAGATATTGGCAACATTCCGGCGGACAGCTTCAGTGCGATTTACCCTCCCTCACCCCCAAAACAAGATAGTTATCACTGCTGTATGTAACCTCACTGTCATCTTGGATGTCCATGTGAGAGCCATACTCAGCAAAGACAAGTACACAGCATCCATGGGACCTGCTGGTATCTCCAGTTGCATGCTATGTGAACTCCAGAAGGGGCTGGACCCATATATACAACTGCTATTTAACCTTAGTCTTGCTACAGGATATGTACCTGAACACTGGCATACGGCAACAGTGGTCCCACTCCACAAGGGGGATGCCTCCACAGACCATGGCAACTACCACCACACAGGCTTAACCAGCCTTGTCTGCAAAGATATGGGAAGAGTCATGGAGCTCTTACACAGACACATTACTGACCTACGGACCCTTGTTCCCACCTAGTTCAGCTTTGTACAGGGCAGATCCTGCCTTTTGCACCTTTGCACCCGAAAAGTACCTACCATGAAGATCAGGGTTCTTCAACACATGTCATATGCTTCCAGAATAGAGGAAGTCCAGCTTTGTTCAGTGTCATACCGCATACTTACAGGTGACCTATGCCTGACATACAAGACCATGTCCAATAAGGATTTGGTGGACATACTCCACTGCAAGCAATCCAAATCCACCAGAGCCATGAGAGCTGAGTATTTGAACCTCAGCACATACATGTATAGGACATGCTGGAGGGACAGAGTCATAACTCAGAGGCATCTCACACTCTAGCAGAGTATCCCAGTTCATGTTTGACAGAGTACCTCACTGACTCTCTTCAGGAGACATCTGGACAACTGCATATGAGACGGAGGCACAGACTAGACAGAGACACAGTCATGTTATTCAATTACGTAAGGCGGTCATAATGTGTCACTACTAAGTCAGAGGCACAATATTCAGAATCTATTCTGTACACTTATTACCACTATAAGGGGTGGCAATAGCCACATCACTATGGCTAGGCTTATACATGCACTAGGGCAGATAGCCTAGTAGTACACTATGACACTATGAAACACCGGTGTATGTGTAGCTATTGTCAAGTCAAACAGTATGATGTGGCTTGGGGGGCTTGATATCTCCCTGTATTCCAACATTGTTTTGTCTATTCCTTCTAGCATGTCTAGGGATCAGTTGCTAGTGTCCTCTCCTGCTCAGCTGGTGAACCTGGGAATATTGAGGCACTGTTACAGTTGCCTCATGTACACTGACAACCCTCTCCTTCTGCCATAAAACACACATACATGTGAGAGATGCAACTATATAGCCAAAGTGGAGGCTGAGCTCTCTCAACATAGGACTAGCAAGACCAGAGAGACGGTGAAGGTAACCACACACACATCTTTAATCCAGTCTCACATGGCACTGTCACAACTTAAGATCATACACATAGACACACAGAGACACTCTCGGAGGCTCTGATCAGAAGTCTACCAGAATGGCGGTGGCCACCACAGCAGACACTCACACAACTGCCTCCACAGGGCACAGCACATGCAACACATTGACCACAGAGTTGGTGTGCCAAACAGTCACAGCCCTTAAGGCCAAACACATGCCAGACACACTTGTCATAGGTGACTCCATAGTCAGACACACTGATGTCCCACTCACCAGATCAGGTACAGAGGAGGTCACAGTAAGCTGCCTATCGGGCACTGGAATCCACCACATAATGCAAGCACTCAGGTCACTAAACTGCAAGTACAGGTCTGACCCAGTCATAATCCATGCTGGTGTGAACGACCTGAGATGTACCTCCCTGGACTACATGGAAAGAGACATAGAGGATCCCTCTGATTATGTAGGCCAGGCAGGTATGACCCTGACCTTCGCAGTATCCTACCTTCACCAAGTATGATGCCACATAAACAGAGACAAGATGATCAGCTGTAGTATTTTGCTTAGACTATGGTGTCATTCTAAGGGGTCCAATGTCTGTCTGCCTGGGATGACATGCTGGACAGGCCACGGTGATTTGCAAGGGACGGCTTGCACCTGTCACCCTGGGCTTCCGGATTTCAGATGATGCTCTTGCCACCCCCATTGTGCCTTTTATGCAAGATTCAGATTCTACACCTACCACCCTAGAACACAGTAAAGGAAAGACACTAAGGGTAATGCTGCTCAATGCCCAAGGTCTCAACCTCAAGCTGCACACACTCTATGCCCTTCTCAGTATGTAGCACATTGATGTCTGTGCTGTGCCTGAAACCTGGTTCACAGCTTCTGACAGCACCCCGGCACTATCGGGTGTTACCTCATATCATGCATTCCAGCACCAGCATCCCGACAACACCAAGAAGGATGGTGGGTGTCCATATTCATCAAGGACACCCTCACCTCATGGTTGGTGGCAACACACGATGCATCGGAGACCATCCAGGTGCCAGTGACCGTAGGCAAGACTGCTCTGCAGTTTGTAGCATGTTACATGCCACCCGCTCAAACTCAGGTACCTCACACAGCTATCCTGCAAACACTGAAGGGGATAAATGTATCTCCAAACACCATCCTACTGGGTGATTCCAACTATCCACATATAGACTGGGATCACTAATCATGCCACAACACTCTAACACAAAGGTTCCAAGAGTTCATACACTGAAATGCCATGGAACAACTGGTCCCAATCCCTCAAGTGGAGGCAACATACTAGAACACATCATCACGAACATGGGGTCACACTGTTCAACACCAGACATATACCCATCATTGGTGAGATCAGATCATGGACTACTCTCAGTGGGAGTCCACATCCCACCCACACCCCAGATGGGAAATGAAACGGTGAAGACCTTCTCAAATGCCGACTTCACATTTCTGAGGACTGGTGTGGTCTCTTTCAAGGCCCCCAGGCCAGCAGACACCATTACCCAAGCCACTGTATCACTTAGAAATGCCTTCTACCAGCACCTCCAGGACTGCATGGTTCAGGCAATCCCAAATAATAATGACTCTTTGTACCACAGGCAAGCATCCAGTCTGGTGGACCCTAGCCATAAACAAGCTGTACAACACAAGGAAGGAGCTACTACAAGATAGAGCGTAATCCGTAGGGGAAGACACCCCTGCTCATTGTAAGTAGAACACTGGATTCCCCCATGCAATCAACCGACACATGTTTTGAGAGTAAACACACACAGGACTCAGGGACAATCATGAGGCCTTTTTACCTATGTTTGAAACCTGGGAGGAAACTCCCAGATATGCTCAGACTTAGTTCAGAATAATGTTGATATCACTGCACCTACAGACATTGGCAACATATTGACTGACAGGTTCAGTGCAGATTTCTCCCCCCCCCCAACTGGGGGTATGTACACCAGAGGATTGTAGCCCCCAAACATCTCCACTGCTGGGGTGGGAACTGCTCAATCCAAGGCAGAAAACACTTTATCCATGGGACCAGATGGTGTCCCCAGTTGTGTGCTCCATGAACTCAATGAGTAATTACACCCGCAGTTAGGGCAGCTGTTTAATCTTAGCCTCACCTCAGGATATGTTCCCAAGGAGTGGCATACAGCAATGGTGGACCCACTTCACAAAGGAGGTGCCTCCACCAACCCCAGAAACTACCATCCCATCAGCTTGACAAGCCTGTTCTGCTAAGCTATGGAGAGGATCATAATGGGAATTCTAAATGAAGACATAGGGGACTTGCAGACATTGGATCCAATCCAGTTTGGCTTTGTCAAGGGCAGATCATGCCTTTTAAACTTGGTTGACTTTTCAAAACACTCACCCAGGCCATTGACGTGGGCAAGGCAGTCCACACAGCCTACCTTGACCTGGCAAAGGCTTTCGACACAATACCCCACTCAGGTATCATTGAAAACATCACCAGCTTAATTGTGAACCCATACATCACAGCATGGGTTGCAAACTGGCTAAGTGACGGAACACACAGGGTCAAAGTTGCTGGTGCCAGTTCACACTCCAGAGCTGTCACAAGTGGTGTCCCACAGGGCTCAGTCCTGGGCCCACATTTGTTCAGTATCTACTTTTCAGAAGTACGAGCAAACACAGGAGGATTATGGCTGACAAAGTTTGAAGATGACTGCAAACTGGAAAGCATAGCTGGAAACCCATCTGACACAGACATCCTTCAGAAGGGTCTCATAGACACAGATAACTGGTGCCACGGCCATGGCCTTAAATTAAACACTAAACAATGCATAGCCATACCCTTCAGGAAGAACAAGGTTACCACTACTTCCCATCTAGGTGGCAATCCTCTAAGCACAACGTAGGTTATCAGGGACCTGGGCACCCAGGTTGACAGTGACCTTTTGCTTGACACTCACATTGCCAGGGTAGTTTGGAAGGCCTTCTACATTGGCCACCTCATCATGCAGTGATTCACATCTAGATCAAGGGAGGTCATCGTTCCCCTGTACTCATCATACCAGTGATTGCATACACTGCCCCATTCAGATTGGATGGGCCCACAAATTCCTCGACAGGAGGTGAAAGGGTCTCAAACATATTTCTTATGCTGCCCGACTGAAGGAATTCCAGCTGTATTCAGTCACTTACTGACTGCTCAGAGGTGACCTGTGCCTGACATACAAGGCTATGTCCAACCCAGACTTTATGAACATGCTTCACCTCAAGACCTCTACATCCATCAGAACTACAAGGGCAGGAGACCTAAACCTCAACACAGATATTAATAGGATGTGCTGAAGGGACAGATTCATCACCCAGAGAGTCCATATGCTGTGGAACAACATCCTGGTACATGTGGGGCTGAGCACCTCACTGGCTTTGTTCAAGTGAGATCTTGACCAATGGATGGGAGATTGCAGGTATACCCCAGGGATAACCTCAGTATCACTGCTTGACAGAGGCACAGCAAAATAATGGGCATATTATCCATCAACTTGCAGGGGTGGCAGACGCCACAAAACTCTGGCCTAGGCTTATTAATGCCCTAGGGCAGATAGCCTAGTATGAACCTATGGACATAGGCCTGGGGCAGTTCCTGCTATTAGGACAGTGGTCTGCAGCAGGCTATATAGTAGTAGTCGGTTTTAGCCATTGGTTTTTGACCATGGCTATTCCATGTTGCTTCTTGTTGTGGTACAAACATGGGTGTGTGGTTATCCATGCTATTTATTGCTAGACACCCTCATTTTGTATCTTGTTCCATGTTTTTGCACATGTACATCACTGTATGACGTGCAGCTGTTTCCGTAAGGGTTATATGCGTGGATATGGATGTTAGTTGGGGTCCTCAGGTGTGCATATTGTACATGATATTACATTACTTAACACATGGCATTCATGCCTCAGGTGGTGCTGCAGGGCCACCTCTGTCGGATACACATACTACACTCCTGTACATTTGGAAGCAGGTTGTGTCATGTTAGGCATCCCTGTTACTGTATGAGTGAGTCAGAGCGGGTATCAGTCCCAGTGTTCCTACTGACCAAGCGTATGTGCTATGCGTTGCCTCTTTGGCAAGGCCAGGGCATACTGGGCACGCCTCCTTCTGCCTACTGGGACAAGGTCAGGTTGTTCCTCCTCCGAGTCACCCCCTACCTGTGGTGGCCTTGGCAATGGTGCCGGGATGTTTGGCCCAGCCCTGTGCTGCTCCTGCTGCAGCTGTTTCCGAGGATCATATTATGTAGCATAGCACATATCATGATCATTTGGGTACATGTAGTTGGTGTGTACTGCAAAGCTCCACCAGATGTGTCCAGACACCGGAACCGTGACTTGAGCAGCCCAAACACACGCTCTATGATATTACGTGTTTGTGCGTGTGCCTCATTATGGCGTTCCTGTTCAGGTGTGTGTGCATTTCTGATGGGTGTCATCAGCCACGGCTCAAGTGCATAACCTGCATCCCCCACTAGGTGTCCGTGTGGGAAGTCCCCATTGGCAAATGATTGGTACAGCTGCGTCAGATGCCAGATGTGGGAATCGTGGTAGCTCCCAGGGCAGCCAGCACACACATTCATTATTATGCCCTGGGCATCACACACGACCTGGCAGTTGATGGAGGGGTATCCCTTGCGGTTAATGTAGACTCTACCCTGCTCACTGGCTGGTGCTTTGATGCGTATGTGCGTGCAGTCTATTGCACCCAGCACCTCAGGGTATCCCGCTATTTGCTGGAAGAGACGCATATTGCTGGCCACAACCTCACGGTCATTAGGGACATATATATGATCACTGACATGTGGTGACATGGCATCCAGGAACTGGTGCAGTACCCTGGAGGCTGATGCCTGTGATATCCCCATCATATCGCCAGTTGGTCTCTGGAAGGTACCTGTTGCTCGTATTCTTAGGCCAACACATACCTTGGTTTCCACTGGGATGGGTTCCCCTCTGTTGGTTCTGTGTGTGAGGTGTGGCCTGCACAGCTCAACAATCTGCTGCAGGAGCTCTCTGTCCACTCTATAGCGCTCTACTATCTCCAGCTCATGTAACCCATGGTAGGTGACCCTGGGCCTGTATACTCTTCTCCTTCTCCTCACTCTGGGTTGTCTGTCAGCATCTGCATTGTCACCACCCTCAGCAATTCGCCTATGCCTGATTATAATAGCCATGGCAGCCCCTAGCATTTCTGCTCTGAGTTCAGCTTTATTTCAGTTTTCAATTCTGATAGCTTAGTTTCTGGCAGTATCTCTTGTGAGAAACAGCCTTCACTGCTCTTTGTTGTGTTTTAAGTGCTGGGCTGGGCTTCTAGTCTGCCTGTGTAATTGCCTGCTTGTAATTGTTTCCACCAATTAACTCCAGCAGTATTCCCTGGCAGTTTCCCTGTATTTTGGTTGTTACCTGTTTCCTCTCTGTTTCCTGAGGGGGAGCAATGTGCACACCAGCTTAAACACTCTCACAGTCACTTAAACGCACGCACACATCCCTACACCGTGTTACACGCGCGCACACATCCTTACACGGTGTTAGCTAGGCTGATTCATGCTAAAACGCGCGCACACTGCCTTACACGTGCACGCCCGCGCAAACCATTGTAAACAGTTTGCAACATGCTCCCACATGTTGAACCTGCCTTACACGCGCGCACACGCGCACATGCACGTATATCAAGAAACTTTGAGTGTAGGGATAGCGTATACCCTCAATTTCTTGACTTTCCTAGTGTTCTGTTGGGACACACCTCCTCCCCTGATGTCTGTCTGTCATCTGTTACCTTACATTGCCCTCCAATCTGGTACATTTCTTTCTATCCTTCCCCTCCGTGATGTCACCTACCTCTTACTCTGTTCCTCCCCCTTCTCTAACTCTTACACTACTCAGAAAGTGCTCATTACCTATGTGGCAGTGTGATTCAGTATTGTAACCCTCATTTACATAGGATTGCCTAGTAATGCTTAGTTACATATCTTACACGGAGCTTCCCCTTGACAACCAATAAACGGAGGCCATATTGTTTTAGTCTGCAAGTCCCTCCATTGACATTCCATGTAATACATAAATCCCACAATTGTGGGCTTATAAGCTTCGGTTTTCAGTTTTAGGTAGCGCACCCAGTTTGCGGGTGTGCGCTGCAGTTAAACACAATAATCCCGTGAAAAAAAAAGTTAAATAACTTATTTTTGCAACACTTTTTCATGCCAATGGCCACATATTTGGCCATTGGCATGCTTAATGACACATATGCACCCTTTATTTGGAGCTGACATAGCTCCGTTTTTGATTTTGCAGAAATGTACTCAGTTGTCAGCTGAGTACATTTCTGCAGCTAACACGTCCGTTACGCGGACTGGTTTCTGCTTCGTGGATCGCTCAAATACCTCATTTGCATATCTTGGAGCTGCAAATGAGGTATTGAGCATTTCCACGCCCAGTCCGTGTAAGAGACGTGTTAGCTGTCTCTTACACGGAGGTTTGGGCTGTACCTGAATCGGGAGGCTTACACGGAGGCTTACACTACTCTATAACTCCGTGTAAGCCTTCCTGAATCTGGCCCTATGTCTTTGTATAATGATGCATTACTGTTCTTCCACAGCTGGTGGTATACTGCTGCATTGTTTTGATGTACTTGCGTTCCCATGCATACCCAGTACATCAATGCTTTGAAAAGGAAGCAATGGAGAAAATAAAATCTCCGTTGCACAGTTTTTGTTTTCTATTTTTTTATTATTAAAAAAAAAAGTTTGGGCTACTTTAGGGGTAAAAGAGTGAGAGACAGAATGGAGGAAATGCAAAGAAAATCAGGTACGTGTCTTTAGTTTTAAATAAAGTACCCGATTTTCTTTGTATTTCCTCCATGCTGCCTTTCCGGTATGTCCGGAGTACAGACTATTTTTTTTTTTCATTTTTGTTGAAAAAAAAAAATAAAAGTTTTGGAATATACGAATGGAAAGAAGTCCAGGTGACCGAACCTTTTTCCATTGGTATATTGTAGGATTTACAATGGGCATGCTGGTTGGGCTGGCCAATCAGAGTGCACATTTTTGAATACTAATGGCCAGTCATTGTATAAGTCTGAATAGTTAATGGTGCTGCACATTTTTTTCGCTGGATTCCTAGGCATTCCTAGACCAATGGAATCATATAAATTCTCCAGTGTGCCTGAGTCTGAATGGGAGCTTCTTTCAAATGGGCTATGTGCGATGTACCTCCCATAACAGCCACACAACTTGCATCTATCCTACTTATCCAAACCACCTCAATGGGCTTCTGTCAGTTCTGATAAGCAATGTCTCTACTTCAAGATCCTTTCATATTGCCAAATTTTTCATTTTGCCTTGGAAATTGAGTCCAGCAGCTATACAAGGAACCTTATTTCTGCTGTTTGCATCTATAATCTCATTCTCTCAGTGATTGCACAGAGTCCATAATCATAGGACAAGAAGGGGACAGAGACTAATTGGTAAACTAATAGCTTTGCACAAGGACTCAGATCCTGTTTCACCACCACAATTTGGGAGAGCACCTGCATTACTGCCCCACCTGCAGCCATCAATTGGTCAGTACCTGTTCTTCTTTACTCTCTCCTATGAGCAATACACAGGGATGCTTAGCATCCACAAACTGATCTAGTTTTTCCTCCATACCTCCAGAAAGCAATCCATTCTTTTGTGGGAGACAAAAGGTGATTTCTGATTTAGAAGTGCTGATTTTCATTGTAGGCATGGGAGGAGTTTGTTAAAGAGGGAACTCACCTGAATGGCTACTGCTTGGCTACTACTAATGCTGGTCTCACCACAGCTTCACTCTGTTGGGATACAATGCTCTTTTGCTTCTTCTCTCACCAGAAGCAACACATTAGCACCAGTCCCAAGATGAGAAGCAGGCCACAGCCTGTTAGTCTTGTCATGGATGATGCAAGGGTTTCTAGGCTTGTTGTAGCCTTTTCCTGGCAAATGTCTTGAATAGCAACCAGACCAATCAGAAACATCAAGCACAGACACTCAGTGCCCAACCAAAAACAGTCAGCAATCAATGCATGCTGCTCTTTCTCTCAACAGGAGCAAAATATAAGCACAAATTCCAAGCTGGCATTTATGAAGCAGTTATTAGGCTTTCTGGTGATCAGCAATCTCCAAGAAATAATGTCCCTATGCTCCTTCTCTTACCAGGAGCAAAACAGAAGCGCTAATCCCAAAATGACTACTAAGAGGCAGAATATAAGCTCTCCAATAATTGTTGATCTTGGAGTAGATGCTGCAGATTTTAAATTAAGGTGGAAAATGGGCTAATATCCTAAGAGATGCAGTGTTCACCAAGCAGTGAGATATGAAAAGGGGGTATAGCTAAGCTTTAGATAGCTAAGTGGAGCACTACCAATTTTAATAGAGCAAGACAGATTGGAAGGGGTGGACACTTTATATTCTGAGTCTATGGAATACAGTGGGATGGCCAGTAAATTTAAACTGTTGAATGGAGCGATTTCACAAAATGATAATTTTTGCTTATGCACAACAGCCAATGAAAAGGGAGAGGGAAGGAGTTGTGTGGTCAAATTAACATAAGTGGCAGGCAACTAGAAAGACAGTTGAGTTTAAAAACACAACAATGCCAGGGAGGGAAGGTGGGAAAATTAATTTCTGTGTGACTCACAAGAGACACAGCTGTGGTCTCTTTCTTAGTTTAAATGTGCTGTTAAAAGCAGAATACAAGTAGAACACAATATAAAGAAAACAAATCGCAATATATAAGACAGAAGAAGGCATTAAAATAATGCAAAATACAAGAAAGCAGAAACAACTAACGTTTCCCTCATAAGACGTTGTGGCACAGTCTGGGTGAGCTTTCCAGTAAAGTAACACTTTCGTCTATATGAATTATATGGACCTGGTGATGGCATATGACTGAACTAAGTACCAGGAATGTCCTGTGACAGCATGGGCTCACAAGGCCACTGTTATATGCCACGTAGTCCTTATACCTGCAGAATGAGAGTTGTGCCTGTATTCTTTTTGTTAAGCCTGATAACATCCAAAGTGCACACAAGGCTTTAAGACTGCTATGCCTTGCCTTTCCTTCTGTTAATGATGTTCATGGACAGGGTATCCAAGTACAGCCAAGTTTTTGAGATTATACTGCCTACGAGTGTGAGGGATGCATCTCTATTGTTTGCAAATGATGTTGCCCTCATGGCCTCAAGCAGCTGTGATTCCTGACATACCTACTATGTTCCAATGCTCACGCCTAATATGTTTCACTGCTCAGGTATACTGTGTTTTATTGGTAAGAATAAGATATATACATATATATATATATATATATATATATATATATATATATATATATATATATATATATATATATACAGAGAGAGAGAGAAAAGCTTATTAAATGAGGTAATGAAATTCCTTACTCAAAACAAAACTAGCCAATACAACAGAAAACTAAATATGCAAACAGATACAGGCTTACCACAAGAAATATAAAACAGATTGATGGCAGTCCAGTTTGTATTTTGGCCAAAGATTGACTGTTTCCTATGTATCAATAGCATAGAAATCAGAGACAATGCATTACCCTTGTACACAATCCAGAATACAAGTATGGGCTTGACTGAATTCTTAACAGTTACACTTTCAGTTTGGAGGAGTACCAGTATTTTCAAGTATCCAAGGGGTTGCCTTCAAATAATGCAACAATCAAAATTAGTTAATTGGCATTGCCCATTAGGCAAATGCCTCCAGCAACCCTATAGTGCAAACACATCAGCACATTTGTCTTGTTTTAGCATTCTCTGGAGGAAAAGTTTGAATGTGAGCACTACAGCTTTTCATAGCAAGAAGGTCCATTATTATATTGCAGTAGACTCTACCCACAAACATCTACAAAGGATATTCAAGAAATGTCTCCACAAGGTACCAGCTGTATCACAGAGAATATCACTATAAGACCCTGACCTCCAAATGCAGTGCACTCAGAATGATCATGCTTACTGCAGTGTCACCAAGAAGGAATTCAAATAAGATTTGCTTAAGAAGGTGTGTAAGATTTATGGATTGTGACACACTTGCCAATAACTGCTGAAAAGCTTCAAGAATTGAATATGTTTACAGAAGATGATCTTGGCAAGCAACCTAGTTATGCACTGAAATAAAATTTTGCATGTAAATGTAATTACAGACATTTATTGAGGTTGCTAGATCTAGTTCCATAGATCTTAACAATAATCGGGAAAAAGACTTGACTATATCCGTCATGAAGTCTTCCAGCTTTTTATTATTTCAACGGGAATTCAACAAACTCCATGTAGGCTTTGTATTTACGTTCGTGCAATGAGCAGCAGTGCTAATCACATATTCATGGTTCACATCACCCTTACATGTATATAAGCACAGTTTTGTGGCCAGCAACAGTGCTGCTGCTAGGAAACCGTGCAGAGCAGCATGAGCACAGAAACAAGTAACATTCAAGTTTGGTTACAAGCAAACCTACTCATCCAGATTGCACAGACAGCCACAAGTACTACAGGGGTGCAATACTGCAATAATAGCAGTATTAACATACTAAAGAAAAGTGTACTGAGTGCAATGTACACTACAGCAATTGGGGAATGGCAAGGTCAAATACAACAAAATATACACTAGGCAGGGAAAGTGTACTGATGAAAATGGGCAGAGGCATGAATGATAGGAATGAATAAAGAGGAAGAGGGCAGGTAAATATGGCATTGTACCCAAGACAGAGGGTATGTCAATGTACGCATACTTCTAAGACAAGTCAGTTGCAATAACATTAAGCACATATGTAGATAGCAGAGTACACACTGCTGTTTATATCTGCTGTGTGAGTATATCATCACACATGATAGCATGTATGTGAAGGTCACACAAGGTTACATGTCAATGAAGATGAATGGTTGTGATATAAACATCACTGACATGCTCACTGGAGAGGACATTTAGCATGCATGGTGTATCCAATTGTGTGTATGTGCATAATGTGAAGATCTTCAGAATGACTTGCTTGAATATGACTGACATGTCAGCATACCTCTCAACCAGTCAGGGACACATAACAACAGACTTCTCAACAAATGTAGACAGAAGCAGGCACAATCAGGGACACTTTCACAATATTATATTCATTAATATGCAGCATTGATTATTATGCATGTTCTATAGTAACATACATGTGCAACTGTAACGATTTTCAGTATTTCATAAGGGGAATTCACCAACCCTTCCTCAAAAATGATTACTTTTTGGAAGGGTTAAGAGGGACAGTGCTAAACTTAGAGTTAAAATCAATGCAATCCTGGCCATTTGTGAGATTTGGATGACACATAAGCCACATCAATACCTGCAAGAATCAAACCCATGCCATCAATGTTGTCAATGATCTGTGTATTTACTGGGTGCAACACAGAAAGACGTATCACACAAGCATATAGTAGAACACCTTGAAGGGAAGTCTGCACTGTCAATTTCTAACAGGTATGCATCACAAAGAATAGATCTATATGGCCAACATGATGTGTGGGAGCTTACTGTGCCAAATGTGATACACTTGACTAAAGCATCCCTGGCTGACATAGGTATTGGCCATATGGATAACAACACTTACACACAACACACTGTTATGAGTGGACTCCTTACACACAGCTGTGTATTGCATGTATCTGCTACATATAATAGCAATGGATATTGTCTGAAACATTTGCAACTGATGTGTGAATTAAGAAGTGACCCGTTTTAATGAATGGTACAGCAGTAAATGAGACTGATGGCAATGCATCAGCTATGCCCATATGTATAGAAAGTACAAGAGTGCAAAGTCTAGTGTCAATGAGTGAGGAAGCTCACTGTGATATTATGCACATACCAAACAATACATGGAGTACACTGTATAACTACATGTCAACACTCAGCACATGTGACACACAATCATTGTCCACTTTACATTCCAATGTTAAACTGCCATGAAACCCTGGCATATGCCCATACTGTATAAGTTCATGCAAACTATCAAGGAGTAATACTGATGTGATGTAGTGGTACATACATGATGCAGTATAGTCAAACTACAGCTGCACCTATGCCAGAATTGGACTTCAGGCTGTACATCACCTCCAAATAGTTTGGTGTGAATCACATATGACACAGTGGAACTGTTAACACAGTTGTACAACTCTAGTTATTTCATGTCATTACATCAGTTGTACATCATATGCTTAGATGTTTATCAGTGGAAATGTGTGGGTGAGGGCCATGACACCATATGTGGATGCCTAACATCTGAGGTGGTTGCAGCTCATTCCAAACAATTAATGGCACACATACTGACAGTCACACAATGCTGTTGGGGAACACCTGTATAATCCTTGTGAATATCAGCAAAATAGTACATACAATGAATCTGCCAAGGTTGCAAGTAAATCTCAATGTGTTATATATTTGTCTATATAACAGCATTACAATGTGTGGATGAACCCAGGTGTATATGCCTATGTAATCAGTATGATGTAATACTGCTGTATATCAGATATTATTTCCAGATTCTAGGTATATGCAATACACCTGTGCAATACTGCATCTGTCATTGTGGTGGTCATATGACAAGTATGTAGAACATTGATATAGTGCAGTACAAGAATACATGCCTTAGTAATCCAATGTCAACAGTCCTTAGGAGGCATATTACTACAGTTATAGAAAGAACATGTAACAAAATGGCATCAGTGGCCATCAATACTTTAGCTCAAATCACAGAATGGAATGCACTGTTGAAGGGATACAGTACATTCACACCTCAACATAGCACATGTGGATGACAACAACATTGACACATGCAATGCTCAGAGTATCATAGGACATCACTAGGCTACTGGCTAAGAGCACATAAAATCCTAGCCATCATTGTACCATTTAAACACAAATTAGTATAGCTATGCAATTAAAGATAGTTTGGTATGTGTGTATGTGTTTGCTTTAATACAGACTGACTCTGTCTATATGTGACATGTGCATGACCCCATGACAGAGTTAGCAATCACATATCCAGTGGTCTGGAGATGGCTTGAAGACATTCAGCTCAATTGTACAGATTTTTGCAGAATTTACAGATTTTTTGTTCATAGTTTTGGTGTGTTCCTCATAAAATCTGTGGTTTTCTGCCAAATCACTGGGATGGTTTGAGGACTGAAGTTACTAAATAATGACATACATTTGAGTTTAAGGCATCAAATTCTGCAGAAAATGTATGCTAAAACCAACTCTGTTACTCTAGCAACTTTCTAAGTTTATAAGAGCAATATTTAAAATATGTCCTTATTTTTGGGCCTTTCTTCCCCCATTTTGTCATGCTTTGTCAAGATTTCTTGCACTTAGAGTTTGAGAGGTGTTTTGAAGAGTGTCATGGAGGGACTGTGCTTCATGATGTATGTATGCATCTTTCAGATGATGACATCCTCTGTGTTTTACAGAACAGAGTGTCCGACACAGCTGTGAGACTCACATCCTGTTGTAACATTGTCTTCAGAGTGATAGCTGAATGAACATGTGCACAAATTGTTTGCTGTGAAATTAGAACCTCTACCCATCTAGTTACACAAGCTGCAGAACACAGTATTGAACACTAGCACCACTGCACAAGTCTGTGTTTAACAGTGTCAAGAGTGCACTTTATAGAAGATAACACCCTCAGGGTATGCTGAGAAGAAGATGTTGGCAGGAGTGTCTGACATATCTGTGGACTCATATCCTAGTGTAAAATTGTCTCCAGACTGATACTTGAATGAACACACACATACGTTGACTATTGTGAAATTATAACCTATAACTATCAAGTTACACAAGCAGTATAACACAATACTTAATGCTAGCACCAGTGCACAAGTCGGTTTTTAACAATGACAGAGTGCACATTATAGATGATGACATCATCAAGGTATTTTGAAAAGAAGATATTGGGAGGGTTTTATGAAATTGCTGTGGAGTCATGAAGCAGTGTAAAAGTATCTTCTGAATACTACTTGATTGGGGATGACAGGACCTAGATTCATGCTCATCTGACTGCACACACACAAGTTGACTGCTGTGAGATCATAACCCCTGTCTATCTAATTAAACATACTACAGAATTCAATACTTAACACAGATGCCACCACAGAAGTCAGATCTTAACACTGTCAGAGGGCATTTTATAGAGGATGACTTCACCAGTATATGCTGAGAACAGGATTTCAGGGGCCCTTATGAAATTGCTGTGGATTCATGATGCATTGTAAAAGTATCTTCTGAACGCTTCTTGACTGAGGGTGACAGGACCTGGACTCATGCTCTTCTGACTACACACACACGCACACACACACAAACACACACACACACACACACACACACACACACACACACACACACACACACACACACACACACACACACATTGACAGCTGTGAGATTAGAAACTCTACCTACCTAAATACAGAAGCTAGAGACCACAGTACTCACCTTGCATGCCACCAAAAAGTCTGACTTTAACATTGTCAAAGTGAACTTAATCATGGGTGACGTCATCATCATAGTGTCGCAGGTAACATATACCATTACAATACTTGTTTGTAAAGTCAGGTTTGTAATATGATTGTACGAGCACAATTTGCAAAAGTACATGTAAATGTGATGTGCAATGTTATGTCCCAAGCAAATGCCACTGTCTGCTGAACTTTAATTTGGGTCTCCTTTTTCGCACAAACAGGCTCAGTGGCAATGCGCAGCCATTAGAACTCTGGGCAGCATTGAGTGTAGAAAATACAATTGCCTCTAAGCTTTCTAGGTGAAAAAAGTTGTCATGAATGCATATTGCAGAAGTGAGACAGACACGTTCCTGTTTCTGGGGATGTTGTGTAGATGATACACATGCACACATATGCACACACACACACACACACACACACACACACACACACACACACACACACACACACACACACACACACACACACACACACACACACACACACACACACACACACACACACACACACACACACGCGCACACTTTGGAAACTGCAGTGTTATCTGTCTTCCAATTCAGTTAAATGTATGTCCACATTAACTCAAGGTAATAACAATATCAATTGGGTATGATCATGGATGATCGATGTCCAGTAAACCAATATCAAATGTATTGATGCAGTTATGCTCTGTAATTCTGGAGTCTGTTTGACAATGGCCCACATCCTGATATATCATTTGCAAGTGGATTACTACAGAGCACACACGGATATCAGAAAGTATGTGTTAAGTGAAGGACACATGTCAGTACCCTTCTTTTGTGTTTATGAATGCATTTCCAGGCAGAGGAGGTTTACAGCACAGCAACCACAGTTAAACATGCTAAACATTGCTTCACATAGAGCAGCCCCAAGAAGCTAATTTGTGAGGATTACAGCAAAGTATTAATTTATGAGTGATTCAGATTTGAAGAACTGAACTTGGACTTGTGAGGTAGCAGTGTCCACTGTTGCTCATTGCCAGACTGTGTGCAAATAGGGACATACAGTAATTGACCTGATTGGGGTTAACTGCAGAATGCATCTGTTTGTTGAATATGCTTCATGTGTCAGGCTTACAAGATACATTATCAGAGAAATTGCTAGCAGATACAATGATGTGCATGCTGTAGTCCATCTATGGAATGTTGGGGCCAAAGATTTATTACATAAATAACTGTTGGCCCTGTTTTCCCCATTTGCTCACATTAAGTTCTGAACAAACACAGTTCTCTGCTGAAATTAGGTTTGCATTTTTTCATGTAAACCGGCTCAGCGCTCTGGACAGCACTAAGTGTGGAAAATATTCCTTTTGCCTAGATTTCTCTGAGACATAGGGTGTAAGAGCTGTGAACTCCTGGTCAGAACAAAGATGAGCCAGCCAGTGTTCTATCTAGATGAGTTTTTTTTTTTACTAATGGTGTCATGGTGTCATTACCTATGTAAATGTGACCAGGACAGCAAATGTGGCTATCAATGATTACATTAAAGTATGTCTTTCCAAAATTGTATCAGTAATGCCTGTTTCTGTACACTTCTTCAATTAGTAGCTGTTTTTGCAGGCCACGCTGTAAATCATAAGTTAGGTGTGTGCACAGCTTGCTTAAAATTACAAGAGGCGGTTCATCTTTTGAAATGATTTTTATGATTGAGCAGATATGCTAACTATTTTGTAAAGCTGGATATCCCAAAAAGTGTGTGCAGTGTGCTTCTTCAGAGTAAGGACAGTTTCTACATCACATTACATGAACATTTCATCCATCATCACCTGAACATGACACAAAGGGAATCCTGCAGCAGGTTCTGAAACCTCACACACTACAGGAGCACTGATCATCTAGTCAATCAAGTTAACATGTTTGTATTACCCATCAGCAGAGTCATGTCAGTATGCAGAAACCATGACCTGTACATCCACCCACCTAATAGATACACACATGTAAAGAGCGTGGAAATGAAGGGGTGCATACATGGAGAGATGGGCATACACATAACAATGTTTGCTGTAATGTAACATTCATGGACATGTTTTTGTTCAGTTCTCATTATTAATCTGCCGTGCTCTGCAGCATGCAGTGACTGACATAGAGGTAATGAAGGGTTAGTAGAGGGACAACAGGCTTATGACAAGCAAAACAAGTTTGGATAAATATGTGGTAATTGTGGGTATTGATGTCGATGCAAATATTTTTTTTGGCCAGTGTTCAATATATTTCCATGAGAACTCATATCTGTTGCAACCGATAAGATGTGGGTGATTAAACATATCACAAACATAGAACATCACACCAAGAAATGATGTGAGAAGCATCGGGAATTGAACCCTCGATGGTATGGGCAAAAAAACAAATCTTCAGTCAACTGATTTATGTCAACACTCCTCATAGGAAGTTACACTTTGTTACATCCAGCAGTGTGCAGAGCTGTCAGACTAACTGTTTCAATGTAGTGTTCCTATAGCACAGCACATTTAAGAACTTTTCTGGGAAGATAACCAAACCAGTGCGGGTAATTGCAAAAACTTATCAGGATTTTCCATAGGACATGAACAGCCATTCAGTGCTACTTGGCACTGGTGCAAGATGCACACAAGTGCAGAGGACAAAAAATGAAGACCTTTTTATGCGCCATTTCTGGCCATGTGTGTGGTATGTGATTCTATTTTTTGATGAGATTAAAGGTGTGAAAATGGGGTAGATAGGAAACTGGTGAAATGGGGGGACAAGCAGAGGCAGAACAAAGGGGAAGCAATAAAATAATTTTCAGGAGAGAATTAGAAAAGAACTATAGATATCTACATCTTCAACACAGTAATGTGCATATGTAAAGAAAATTTGATGAATTTGGACTGTCATCACAACACAGATGGGTGACAATAATGCAATGATGTTATGTAGCCAGTTGGACCAAATCAAGTGTGTTCAGAAGACACATGTAAAGTGTAGAGATATGTATGAAACAATATTTTTTTTTGTGGAACAAGTGGCCATTTTTTTTCTTTTGGATTTCAAAAAGAGAGGAATGTTGGAGAAGGGACATAAGAATGTCAAGATCAGTTAGATTGGGTAGGTGAGGAAGCAGATGCAGACAACCAGGATAAACAAGGCAGACACAGGAATGGAGATGGACACAAAAGATTGGGGGACACTGTGATTGGGGGTAGGTAGTGGACATTCGAGGCATGTGCCCATCAAGTGTGGGAACAGTGAGAATCTAGTCTTAACCCTCAGAACTGTCATCACTGTCCCCTTCCTTGGTTCACTGTGAGACTGCTTGATGTAGGAGTCTCTTTTCTGTTTTAATACATAACCCATCTAGGCAGCTGATGCAGACACAAAGGCCATTTTCTATCAGATTATGCACCATCCCTGGCAGCTCCTGGCAGGTGATATAATCACCAGCTCCATCAACAGTCCTGGAGGGTACCACTGCACCAGCAACCAGAGCAATGCTACCTGATGTGTATGGTCCAGTTAGTGCAGGGGCTGTAGAGGCAGTACTGCCAGGTTGCATCTCAGAAGTGATGGGTGTTAGTAGGGCAGCCCTTGGTGAGTTAGCAGGTTGAGCCACAGTGGCTGGCCTACTTCCCTGTGAGAAAGAACATTTGACTTGTTGTCAGAAAGGTATGACATCATAATAGTGTGATTTCAGACAACCAACAACAGAAAAAAAAAAGGGATAAGGGGTGGGGTGAGACAAAAAAAGAAAGCATAATATTAGAACCATGAAATGTCACATTCCTGCCTTACTGCAATAAATATGCTTTTCTTATTATAGTAGCTATTGAGCTTTCCCAATCCCAAAAATGAGTGCGAATTGCTATGAGTAATCCTTGGAATATGGGCAAATTCTATATATGCTTTTAAAGATACTACAGATTAACTTAAAGTGGCATTAAAGCCAATATTGCTATATTTCAAGTGTAAAAATGACACTTGTTGAATGTGAATCTATATGTTACTTGTGGGAATTGAACCCACATAATCTGAATACATTATTACACTTGCTTAATACAATTAACAAGAGCTACAGTAGAAAGCATACATGTTTGCTGTTACAATTAAGATATGGTTGCTGAACGTAATACTGCTTTAAGGAATCACAATATATTTATTACAATCAGAGTCAGTTGTGCAGACACCCCCTTGCCTCTCTGAGTCACTCCAACTTCTCAGCATGTGCATCCCTGTTCTCCAAGATTTCCTCTGCAGCTGTATATTAGAAAATGAAATAAGAGACATAAAGGCATCATACATACCAATCTTGGCTAGCTACACCATTCCATAACATTTAAAGTTAGTTTATCTGTATACTTACACAACTAGGGGTGGCAGCAGTAAAAAACTCATCCAGCCACTGGTCGATTTGTGCATGCTTGCACCTTTTTAGGTCACTGTAGTGGTGCCTACATTGCCTCCCAATATGTGGCACACCAGTCACAAAAGAGACAGCCTTGATTAGGTTGTTCCAAGCCTCAGCCTTGTACTGAGACCTGGTATAGTCCCCCCCGCAACAGCCTATGGATGTAGCTCTTCACGAATAGTGCAACAGATATATTTGACTCCTCCACACCCCACCTCTGTGGCCTGAATTTGGCACCATCCTTCCCATCTCATGCCATGTCTGCTATGTCCCTCTAACAACAGTTGCAAGGGTTTCTCACCACTTTGTGATATTGTGTTTTATGACCAGTGTGCAAACGCACACAAACACGCCAACCACATTTGCTTGGTAGCAGGTGAAGAGAAAAATTGCCAAACTAAAAAGAAGGGAGTTTATGAAACAGCAATGATGATGTGACATTTGGAACTGATTTATGGCATATATGATGCAATATCTGGACACACTTTATCCAGTGGTCAACACTGAAATGCTAAATTACTTGGCTTTTAAGCCATGACTTTGGAGGGATCACTGGGATGAAATGGTATATATTTTGTGGGAACTTACACAGTGCTAAAAAAATGTGTACAATGTGGGATTCTAACCTGGGTTAAAGAGAATGAATACATTTCCACACAGGTGATTATTCTTAATTGCCACAGAAGGCATGCTTGTAAACTATGATCATTACAGATATACAGCTTAAATAGTGGCTAATGCTATACTTCAATTAAGCTTGTATGTGCATGGCATAAAAAGGTCCTGGATCATGCATTCTCAGGTGCAGGACTAATCTCTGACAATATACTGGAAATGGATAGACTTGCATGAGTTTAGTAATAGAGTTTGTAACTATGATGCATACCTCACAATACATTTCATTTTACAGTTATACTTTGGTTATGGGAGGGGTTTCAGTGATTGTCAGTAAACAACTGTGTCCATCAGAGATATGCAACAGCATTTTTATTACATAATCATCATTGTCATGCTAAACTACTCACACACATAGTACATATGGTACCTGCAAAAGTATGTGTACGCAAGCAGTAATGATATATTTTTGTAAATCAACCTGCTATATATAGATATTGCCATGAAGTATTACCTTTATAATCAAATTACATTTGGACAACCTTACTATAAAGTGCAGTGTGGTGGGTATGAACCCTGACTCACCTATGCTCTGGCCATAAACTCACTGCCCTTATACCTAGTGCCAGAGGGGAAAGATAGGCAACAAGTGTATTTTTCATGGTTAGTACTGTCCAAAGTGCTGATAGCTGCACATCACCACTGAGTCTGTTTGCATGATGGAAGGTGAACCAAATCAAATTTTTTACCTTTTTCCTTAAGTAGTGAACTGGGTTTGCATATAAGTAGGCAACGTGCAAATGCAAAAGGCAATAGCAAACATTTATCACTTGTGTAAATACTTATTATGACCCTTTCTCAGTAAATATGACTACTGTGGGACTCCAACCCTGCTTATCTATGTTCTTTCTTTTTTAGCTCAATGTAGTCACACCTTGTACAACAGAGACAGTTGGGTAACATGTAATTTCGGCAGTCATTACCATCTATGTTGCTGACCACTGCACAATGCCAGTAAGCATATTTGTGCTTTACAAGCCGACTAAAATTCCTTTTTCAGTATTAAGCAGCTAACCATATTTGCGCTATGCCATGCGATGCTCACATGGAAAAAGAAAAAGGATAAAACAAGGGAAACAAAAGTTAAATAATTATATAGCTCTGGATTTGAACCATCAGACTACTGTGCTTACACAACACAGTTGTAATTTGTTATCTCTCTTTGCCACAGACAAAGTTTTGCAATAGTAATCAAATAATGTGCATAGAAGCAATTAATATTTCATTCCCAGTAATAGCTCATAGAGCTGGAAATTCTCATTTGGTTGCAAATATGTACATAATATGGTCAGTGAAATGAGTGATCACACATTTATTTATGAATATGTTTATGAAACTGCAACTCTGCCTTCTCTTTGTACTCTGGAGATCATTCTCTTATCTCTGCTTTACTATTATACATGCAATCTCAAGTGCATATTCTCTCATTTTTCTTTCAAGGTGTGATACAAATACATGGCAGTCAACAACAGTTTTCAACAAAGGCAGGAAACTGCTATTATGCCAAGGAAATATAAATGTGGGGTGTTTGGTTTTGTTTAAAAGTTCAGTGCAGTTAGCGCCACACTTTGTAAGTGTATATTCACTAACACACTCACTTCATTGAAGGTTGTCTGTGTATTGCTGTGTTTTGCTTCAGTAAGAGTAATCATTCAGAGCTGTAAACCATTAGCACCTAACAATGGTGTAGAGGGTACACTGTTTACATCTGGAATGAAGTTTGGTATTCAGCAATTCTAATGAGTTCATACCTCATTTGCATCTTTAGAGTGCTCAGAGGGCTGAATCTACTCTGAAAGGTAACCATGTAGCTACGGAACTGGAAGGGGAGTAGACTGTTGTCAACAATGCTTACTGATCCGCTTGTGGTAGTGTAGGGATAAGTACACTTTTTTGGATGCTTTTTCTATAGTGGGTGTTTCATTTGCATGGACTAAGTTATTTGGAAACTGCATAAGTGTATATTATAGATGTCGGCCATGTCAGATATTGATGGTATTGCTCAACAACTTACACACATTCTACTTAGCTACTTTTACAAGTACAAGTTAAGCAGGTATCTGCAATACATTCATGTTCTTACACCTGTGATATTTCTTATTTGAGCATGTGCATCATTATATTCCTCCATGGGTGTGCATCTATCTCTGATGGGTGTCATCAGACACGGTTCAAGTGCATCTTCTGCATCCCCCAGAACATGGCCTTGTGGCACATCACACCTGGAAAACCTCTGGTAATGCTATGAGGTATGCCAGATGCGGGAGTCATGATAACTGCTAGGGTTGCCAATATACACATTCAGGATGATTCCCTTAGCATTACTCATGACCTGGCAGTTAATGGACTGGAACCCCTTTTGGTTGAAGTCGACCCTTTCCTGTTCCTGGGGTGGTATTTTGGTCTCAATGTGCATGCAGTCTATGGCAACCAAGATTTCAGAAAAGTGTGGTATGGTGTAGAACTCCTGCATAGTTCTACCCGTGTCCTCAAGGGTAGGGGAAAATATATATTGTCACTGATATATATAGGATCCCTGATTCTGATGCCTGTGACACCCCAGCATGTCCTCTGTGGGTCATTGAAAGGTTCCTATAGCTAATATTCTAAGTGCTACACATACCTCTGTCTCTAAAAATATTGGTTCCCCCCGGTTTGTCCTTGCTCTCAGGTGAGAATGACAGATGTTGCAGATTTCCTGGACTGGAGTGTTTCTCAATCCACCTGTAACACTCCACTATTTCCACCTCATAAACAGGGTCTTAATAACACTCTCATCCTTGCTCAAGGTCTATCATCACCAGTAGCAGCACAGACTTGAGTTTGTTGCACATACACATATAAAAGTGCAGCAGCAGCCCCTAACATTCTTTGTCTCCTGTGTAGTTTCCACATGGCTGTATTCCAATAGATTTTGGAGTACAAGACAGAAGACTACATTAAGTGTTCACAATTGCTGTATAGCTTGTTGAATAGCTCTGCCATCCTGAATTTGTTGATTAGCATACAATCCAGCTAGTTATGCAGTAATTAGCATGCTATGATGTTTACTGTGTTTGAAATGCTCTGCACATCATTTAGAGCTGCTTACAGAATACAAATCAGTCTGCATATTGTTTTGCAACATGCTCACAGTTTCACTGAGCCATGTATGGTTGTCCTTCATCTTCTGCTGCTGATGATGATGATGAAGAAACCCATCTTGTGTCTGTATTTATGCCTGTGAGAGATCTTTCTGAGTTGAGTAAAAGAGAAGATGTCAGTGACAGTGATAATGGAGTAACACTAACAAGTACACAGCTGTAGTTATTACACCATATATGGTAAATAGGTAAAAAAATGTTTCAGATTTAATAACATTGTATGATCCATAGGCCAGATCAGTATAATAATACATATTTTACTGTAAAAGTCTCATGACTCTGTAATTTAGTCATAGTCTATCTTTCTTCTACACTTAGTAATTGTAACTAGGTCTTTTTCTTTTGCTTTTTTTAGTAAGAAGTTGTGATACTGTAGCTTTAAAAGTGCAAAGCAGTCTGGAGTGCGAGTCCTGCGATAGGGCTAGGTTCTTCAGTATAGAACACAAGCTATTGGTGGAAGGTTCTTGGTAAGTTTGTGTGCATTCCAAAGCCTTTATGCTATCCTGAACTGTACAACTACTTTTCCTTGCAGATCTAATATTTACTAATGATCTTTTTCAGTGGGGTCGTGGCCCTGTTGTTGACTTTTTGCTGCTATTTTTCTTCTTGAATGTAAAGACCCTTGACCAGCAGATGGCCATACATATTGCCATCAAATTTTGGGTCTATATCATGAAACCGAATATTGTGAACGCCGAATAGAGGAAGGCCGAACCTGTTAAGTCGAAAGTTGAGAATGTCGAAGCCGTGGAAACCTGAATACTTTCCCAGGGAAAGAATTCAGTTGGCCGTTTCTGCGGCTTCGGCATTTTTGGACCGGGTCAAGGTAAGTGTATGAATGGGTAGCGACGGACTTTAGGGTTAGGGCGCAGTTCAGGTAAGTGCGTGATAGTGACGGACTTTAGGATTAGGACGTGGGTCAGGTAAGTGTGCGGTAGTGATGGACTTTAGGGTTAGAGTGCGGGTCAGGTAAGTGTGCGGTAGTGACGGACTTTAGGATTAGGGAGTGGGTCAGGTAAGTGTGCGGTAGTGACGGACTTTAGGGTTAGAGTGCGCGTCAGGTAAGTGTGCGGTAGTGACGGACTTTAGGGTTAGGGCTGGGTTAAGGTTAGTGCATAGATAGTGGTGTATGTTAGGTTTAGTGTAGGTTTTGAAGTGTTTGGTGTGATTGTGTTATGTGTGTGTTTTTTGGAACAGCAAATTTTTCCCTGGGAAAAAATTTGCTGTTTTGAAGTGTCGATGTTATCCAAATTCGATCTTCCAAATTTGAACTTATGGTGTTCGACATTTTGGAAGTTGATTTCGTAATATAGAACACACATTTTCATGGGATTATCTTGGATCACTAATTGAGGAATCATCTTAAGATTGTTTCCTAGCATTAAAGGTAAAAGAACAACTCCATGTTGAATACTAATGAAAATATATTTTTAGTGTCATTTTGAATGCCACAGCCCCAAACTACAAAAAAGTTCAATAGTTTAAACTATGATGACCAATAGAAAATTACATCCATTACTTATATCTAGTTGATAGAAAATACCTCTCCACGTAATCACCTTTCTCTGACCAAAATCTGCTTACCGCTACTTCTTTACTAAGTGCAAATTGAACTGTATTCACATTATGTACTTCAATTGCGTCCAAAAGGATTTTCATTTTTTTATATTCTTTTGTCTTAGCAACAAGTATATTTTGATGGACAAATTTATTTTTACTTTTATACATTTTTAGAAAGTTTTGTGCCTATAGTCATGATGCTTGCTTTGTGTCTGGTGTCTGACTGCCCATGTGTTACCAGGCACAATTTTGCACATCATATGGTCACTGTCAATATAATTTTTAACTGCATTGTATTGTTTTTAACCAGCAACAATAATAAATGCAAGAAAGAAAAGAATGGCATATTCCAAAATAACTAAACATTAAAATACTGCAGGAGAATGAATAACATCAACCTGGAGCAACAACCTCCAACTATACACAGTCTATACAGGCTCAGCATTTTGAAAATTATCAAATAACAATTGACTACTTTTAAATGAAATTAACAGTACAAGAAAACTACATATTCCAAAATAACTAAGCATTAAAATACTGCAGGAGAATGAATAACATCAACCTGGAGCAAAAACCTCCAACTATACACAGTCTATACAAGCTCAGCATTTTGAAAATTATCAAATAACAATTGACTATTTTTAAATGAAATTAACAGTACAAGGAAACTACATAACATTAGATGTTTTGTTTCACAAAGAGGGAGTCCCTCACATCTGGTAATTTAACATGAAAACTGGCATCTTTACATAACTCAAATGCCTACAGACAATTTGCTCCACACCTTCCCATGGCAGTGCTTTCCTAGATGTCTGTTAACAGCAGTTTTATTTTTGTTTTCGTTACTTTAATCATATTAATCATTATGCTGCTCTCGTTTTCACTAACACTATTCACAGACATTTTCAGTTCCTTTTTCAAACCATTAATATGAATATGTGAAATTTCAATCTATGCACATAGTCCTCTATCCAGTGACAATCCTGATTCTCTTAGCCTACATCTGGATAGATTATTCTTAAAACCAGACAAAATACTATCTTATCCAGGAGTCATGCAAGTTGACAAATTCACAATAATTATGAATGGTCTCTGTTTATATTCATTCACGTAAATATTTATTCACTCCTGAACCCACTGATTTCTAGCAAATAAATGCATCACATATAGAGCATTGTTTGTCTAGCAATATATCTGTGTTTTTCTTCTTAGTGCTACTATCTTGTCTTAGCCTCCTTGAGGGTAAACGTGTTAAATATCTTTATAGGTTCCTCATTGTCAAGATGAAGAAATACTACAAATTAGATTTTTTTCCTTGCTTATCAGCACCACACTCATTGTAACATGCGTTGCCGATTTTTGAAACCAGAATTTGAGATTTTCAGCCACATTAGCATGTGGTTTTAATGACACTGTTGGATGATGTGAAGACACTTTATTCCAAAATAACGTGCTGCAGCAGAGAAGATCAAAAAAAGAAACAGAAGCTACAGCAACTGAATTTTTATGTTAAAATCCTGCAATACAGTGATATCTTAAAAAAATCATCATCATCCCCCTTTTTCCCATTTTTCTACATGGGGTCGGGATATCGTGTTAACTGTCACCAACTCTCTCGATTCAGTGCCACACTCCTGCCTTCTTCAACTCTCATGCCTGACTGTCACAGATCTTCTTTCATACAATCCATCCACCTCTTTGCTGGCCATCCTTGCTTCCTCTTATCTTCTTCCTGTCTGTCCCAAATCTTCCTTACCAGATAGTCTTTTGCTTTTCGGCACATGTGCCCAAACCACTGTAATCTGTTCTCTTTGATCTTTTCTGCTATTTGAGCTACTTTGGCTTCTACTCTTATGTCCTCATTTCTTCGTCTGTCCCACAGTGTGCATCCTATCATCTTTCTCAGGCACTTTATTTCCATCACCTATAGCTTCTCCAACTTTTCTGCCTTTATTGGCCAGGTGTCTGTACCATGCAATAGTGCTGGTCACACCACTGTCTTGTACACCTTACCTTTCAGCTTCTTTGGCATTGTTCTGTCATGGCCTACATCTGCTACTCTATGCCAGTTGGCTGTAGCCCCTCTGAATCTAGCTTTGACCTCTTCATTCTGACTAGCCTTCTCCTCAACTACTCCTCCCAGATACTTGAAGCTGTTTACCTGTTCCACTATCTTCTATTCTCACCTTCTTCTGATTTCCCCAATTTG